>NW_011347692.1:124175-204777 GCF_000735185.1 Notothenia coriiceps
AACACACACACACACACACACACACACACACACACACACACACACACACACACAATTAGGCCTTGTATAAAGGAAAACCCAACAACAAGAAGACAAAAAGTGAATGGAGGTCCTTCCACCAATCAGAGCGGTGATGAGCAGTGACAGGAGAGACAAAGGAGACTAACAAAGTCTGTTTATACCTCTGCAGGGTAAATATAGCACGAGTGCATTCCAAAACAAAAAGGGATGATAAAGGAAAATTACTTATCAGAAAGGACAAACTTCTGTATTTTACTGACCCCAGCTTTGATAAATAACACATTGCTCAAATGTTGTTTTCGTTCTTCTACATTCTTTCTTTTTGTTTAAAGATGAGAGCCCAACCTTGTTAATAATAATAATAATCATAATAATAAATTATATTTCTATAGCGCTTTTCTTGAAACCAAAGACGCTTTACATTTGGGAGGGAGGGTAGAGAAACAAAAACAAAACAAATGATGGCACAGAGCAGAAATATGTGGATGTCTATATTTTCTGAAGAAATACTTTTAAGGTTTTAAGTAAGGTGTATGTATGAGTGAATGTATGTGTTTAGCGCCCTATAAAGTCTGTCCACCTAATTTGTCTTTAACCACATAGTGATTTGCCACAGTCACTTTGTACTTGTCATCAAAGGTTTAGAACACATTGAAGGGCCATAGCTGAGGAATTCTCTCATGCCCTTCAAAGTGAACACCGAGTACTACAAACAGGCATCCGACATCAGTGGACAAAATGTTGCTGAAATGCAACCATGTACACACTGTGCCATACTGAGTTACTATAATTACACACACAAGAAAACAAAGGCATCAAATAAACACTAAATGAAAGTGAAGGGATGTGAAAATATAGCAAGAACTACAAACATGCTGCTCATTCCTCTCTCACTTTATGAATGTCTAAATAGATATCTGCCTCAATGTTTAGTCAAAAGAACAAGAAAATCGTCCACAGTCAAAAACTGAAGCCAGGTTTGCTCCCAACACAGATGAGTGAAAACATACAAAAACAGACCCAAAGGAAAACCTGAAAAGGTCTTCGTAAAACTTCAAAGAAGACATATTTAAAGTTCGTACCTTAATACTCAGGTAGTTGTCACAACTCCGAGACTTTGCTCTGGAGTGCATTTTGCCCAGTGACAGCATTTAGGCACCAGACAAAGTGCCAAACTTCAATAAATAAACAAGTGACATCAATTCCAAGCGCCAGGATCCACCAGTGTACAATCCTCTGTGTAAGTGCTGTAGGTCATTGCAGTGATATCAACAGGTCCCGTGCCTCTTCTCTCCCCAGCTCTGTCTCTGTGTGCTGTGGTTTAGGCAGCTGGAGCAAAATAGACTCCAGTCGGAGCGTGAGAGAAGCGGAGAGCTGGCTTCCCCGTCACTCACCCTCCCTCCCTCCCTAAAACGTAACCTCCCCCGCCCTGCTGCTCTGCTACTGAAGCCTCTTCCAGCTGGATAAATGCACACTGCTGCAACTTCAGGCTCATCATTCAGAGAGAAAGAAAAAAAACACTACCTGACCTGCATGCCCCCACCGCCCCCAACCCTCCACCCAGCAGGGGTCAGACTCTGACTAACTCCTCTCTGCCCCCCCCTGACCTCTTGCACCCCTACCTCCACCAGCAGCTCCCCTCCACCCCTCCTGCCACAATGGTCTCTCTTTGTCCTGACAATACAAATGGACTAGGGTTTCAGCTTATTCTGCTGCTTTTCAAAAGGAAACAGAAAGGAAGACATCAGCATAGGATTGGTGGCTCAGGTCACTCTCTACAATGGCGTTCCCCCCTTAAATATTGACAGGGGAAACCCAATCCTCTAACTGGCTCTTACACACTGACATATGTGGGGCATCCTCCTGTTATATAAGACACATGACATCTTCAAAACAGATAAACTGTCCTTCTTTATAGAGCTTTTAAGAGTGCCGTTGAGTTCAAGACATGGAACAATAAACTCAATTATGTCATTAGTTGACATTCCTCAATGATGATATCTGACAGGCATCACAAGAAAACCTCACGAGACACAAGAAAACAGGAGCATGTTTTTGACTGCTTGAATGCAGTGACAATTTGTTAGCTCCTGACCAGCTCTTCCCAAACACAGGAAGTCCTTGTTCAGGGGAAACTATGCATACCTTGTGTGAAAATGTGAAGATCACATTAGGGCAGCCTGTGTAAACTAAGCTGAGACGGTAGTGAAGGGTAGGTAATTGGGTTGGTTTAAATTTAGAGAGGGGCTAAATTCTTGATTCACAATGGCTTGACGGGGACAAAAAGACACGCTGTCACTGGCTGCAGTCACACAGCACACGTGGATGTCACACAAACACACTTTAGTTACTCTCACATTGATAAACGTAGACAAAAGAGCAGCGACGTTACTGTAAACTAAGAGGTAAGTTCATAAATAGAAACAGCACATATTGTTATACGGTAGCATCTACTTTTAGTCTATATATATATCTCCTGTATAATCTCCTATATAAACAGACACACACATACCTCACATATGCACTATGCAAATATACACTCTACCAGTCTGCCATGTCTGACCCTATAATTTCTGCTACCCTGGCCTTTCCACTAGGCTGGTTTTACCATCAGTGAGGGCAGACTCTCTTCTTTTACGTCTCCTTCATTCCAACTTGTTTTCTTCTTTCCTTCTTTTTAATTCTTACTTATCTCATTGGTTTGAAATTATAGCACATGAGCGACAAAACGGTTCATATTGAAGTCAACAAAGGTCTCGGCTCGGCACATGTCCAAGATGCAGGCACGTCAGCCAACTGAGCCAGCAGGGGTGAGGCAGTAGTCGTGTCCGTCACGGCCACATAGGGAGGAATTATATTTGTAAGATTCTAAAGTCAATTAATTGAGTCTGACAGTAGAGAGATGACAGGAAGTGAGGGGGAATGACATGCAGCAGGGGTCCCTCGAGGCGGCGTACTGGGAGCCTTGTTTCTCATGGCCACTAAGGAACCATGAGTGACTAAACTGAGCTCCAAAGTCTTCACATCTCACATTGTATACAAGTGTGTGTTTTTTCAAGCTTATTGAACAATATTCAGATTATAAATCATATATATGGCTCATTTAAATAAACATATATTAAATGAGCCATAAAACTGCCATGTTCGGTGTACACAATGTGTTTGTTTTTTAAAGGCTGTTTTAGACACAATGGATTTAATTTCTTTCGAGAAAAAAATCCAATATACTTGGAGAAAATCTATTTACAAAAACATTTGCATTTGTCGATAATAGCAACATCAAATGGCACTTAGTTGATATAACGTGATATATGATTAAATGATAACATGATGATTCAAATAAATTAAATATTTCAGGCTTCTAACCACGTTGACATTTTGGATATTCGGTAACAAAGGGTATAGATTCAAAGCTTCTTACTCAGAACAGATGTATGGTCACGTGATAAGGAACAACTTCTGTTACTATTTACTGTATATTGTCCCCTCTTCTATGTCCTGTTTGAGGATTTGGACATGTGGTTCCTCTGTGGCCACTAGGGGAGGCATCAGCTGTGACAAACAGTCAGAAGCATGTATCCTGGAGCATAAATGTAGGTTTAAATGTATGCTACGGTCCACAGTGCTGAAGACAAAAATAAATCCATTTGTGAGCTTCATACGTTCTTATCAACAGTGTGGTCTGATTCAATACCGCAGTAAAGCTGTGGACAGTAAAACATCGACTCCATGTAAACTAAAATGTTTGTACAACTACACAAATTAAACTTTTCCTGCTGGTCTTCCACAAGCAAGCATGAGGTTTAAAATAGCCTCGTTGACGCAGACTTCTGGTAAACAATATTTATGTGATCTGAAAGGCCAGATAGGGCGGTCCCAGGGGTGGGGCATGCCATCTGATAAAGCAATCAGGGGAACAAATTAGTCAGATGACATGAGAGCTCCAGTTTCATCATTTTTCATCGCTATATCTTACGGTAGTTCGAGAGATAAAAATCAGAGACAGATGTCAGGGGGTAGTTGTTGTTTGTATTAAGATTCAAAGATTTCAAGTCCATTTTGGACCAGTACAAAAACAACCAAACTTTACTCTTTAATGGATTAATTTGTATTTTATTTCTAAAAGTAGGAATGATTCGATCAAGAACATGCACTGTTATTAGTGGATGGGTGGTCATTTGGGATGAATCCAAGCACACACAGATATACACACACACACACACAAACACACACACACACACACACACACACATATACACACCAAACTGTGGAATGTGACACCTTGGTCCTACCTCACTTCGTACCAACCTCACAGTGCAACACAGGCCACCCAACAACTGTTGGCATGAAAACTTTAAACTTCACCCCTTTCTTTTATTTTAAACAGATAGATAAGGCGAAATATGATGTCTGTCACCACAGCATTACTGTTATTTAAATAAACATGTCCAACAGCAGCACAATGTCTGTTGGATCAATCTAAATTGAGCATCAAGGCAATCCATAACAACTAGGGTTTCAACTAACATTTATTTTCATTGTGGAAAAATCTGATTATCGAAACAAAAAACCCTCCACATCTCCAAACCTCTTTGTTTTTTTCCTGACTTAATAACCAACAGTATTTCAGCAATAACCAGCAGTATTTCATTTAAAACAATGCAGGAACAGAAAAAGCTGCATATTCTTACATTTCAAAACCTCAAACATCACATTTGGGCAGTTTTGCTTATAAATTACTTAAAGAATTAAACTCAAATATAAATAAATAAATCTAAAATCAAATAATTTGGAAATTATTATCAATGTCGTATATATATCCAAAGTATATATGTTTTTTCATGCTTACCAAAATAAGTGTCAACCGAGTACATGAGAAATACAAAATTACCATAATCTGTCTCTAATAGCAGAAGTCACTGTTTAATATATAAATAACAGAGGTACGGTAGGATACAAATTGAAAAGTACAGCACTTTTTTAGAAATGTTATACTTACAGTTCAGACTGTAAAGAAGCTGAGACCAGATGACAGGGGACAGAGTGAACGAGTCATCGCTCTCCTTTTGACCGCCTCACACAGCCATGGGAACTCACATCACATCACCATCCAGCCTCACACAGGCTGAGCTGCTACCCCCTCTGTCCCCTCTCAGTCCCAACAGGCGAGTAAAAGCAGTTAAAGGGGGCTTTGACTAAAACCGTTCCTCCTCTCACAGACGGACAGAGTTGCGCACGTTGGGCTCCAGGACTCAGATTGATTACCTCGCTACGCAAATGCACACAGCTACACAAACACAAGCACCCACATTGCACCCTAACCCCCTGTCCCCATTGCCATGCAAACTCTGAGTCCCAAATCTGTATGGAGACATGTTGCACTGAGGCATTTAAAAATAAGTGTTTTTTTCTGATGTCTTTGTCAGGAAAGAGATTTTCCCCCACCACCGTGGCTGTGTGGTGCAGCTGTTCCACCAACAGCCCGACCGCTTTCATGCTCTTACTGCGGGGCAGCAGAGGAAGAGCATGCCACCTGTCATAGCCGCCTAACGTACCTCAGCCCCCCTGCCGTGTGGACGTCTCACTCCAACACAAAAGCCAGTGTTTTCTCTGAGCGCGCGAGCACAGGTGGCTGGAAGACGACAGGTCGAGTTACAGCAGAGGCTCCCACAGTGGAAATAATCAAGGAGTCAAGGAGAGGACAAGCTCAGTCTGACACATAAACTGTATTTGTAGACAAACAGAACAAACCGAAACTGAACTTCATATTGTAAAACATTTGGTTTTTATGTTTCTATAAGTAATCCTGGGTCTAAAACTCCAGTAATCAAGCTTTCCTCCCCTTTAAAGTCTAATCGCGCAGAATCTAATTTAATCCGTGCTGTAGGGCAGAAGAAAAGGTAAGTCATGAAACAAATCTTCTCCTTTATTAAAACACACTGATGTTAGATTTGACTGTCCTTGCACAGACTTGTCTGGGTTACCACGGATCTGTAAATCTGTCTCAACAAGCATTTAAAACATCCACTAAATACTGTAGACTCACTTATTATGTCAGATAAACCATTTTGTTTTTGTTGTATCGTATTGCATTTATTTAATTTCTTTGAGGATAGACAATATAAACTCTTCCATAAGCAGGTCATAAGACATTAGTACTATTACATTTGTATTATTTAATCAAGCCATGTGACAGGTTTTACAAACTAACCACAAATACCCCTTTTTAGTAGTTTAGCGTAACTCTCAAACTCTCATAGATTCTACATTTCCTTTTGAATATAAACAATTTCAACACCTTAAACCGTCAACACAGACCAACATCCCTTACATCTGCTACACAGAAATACTGTGCAGCAATAATAAAGCTAAACAGTGCTCTCCTCTTAGATTAAGTGCAATTAACAATGGCTGCGACTCAACTTCTCCCTTTAAGAAAGCAGGCTTAAAAACAGAAAACACATCCCAAAACAGAACAATGCCCCAAAGATCACTGGGCGCAACTTGACTCAACAACCCAGCACAGGACACAAATGAATCCCAGCTAAAGCATGGGATTGTTTTAAAATCCAGCACTCACCTCACTCTGCTGTCCTGCTTTGAAGCCTTGAACAGCACATGGAGGAGTCTCTGCTTCTCTGAGCTCTGGCGGGCTGACAGCTGTCTAACCAGAGAGGACCAGCCCCCGAGTCCTGGAGGACCCTGACATGTTCCATCAAACGCACGGCTTTGTTGACTGAGGAGAATCACAATATTAAGGCTAGCCAGGCAGAAAGTTTCCCAGCCCCCCAGGCATCCCAATTCCTCGGCGGGGCGTGACCTAGTCGTTTTATCTGCACCCATCTCCCTCGTGTGTGTACACTGCGAGGGGAACCGAGAGCTGGCCTGCCATGTCAACAAAGTCTAGCCAACTGCACTTAACCTGTGCTTTCTGTCCAATTAATGCCCTTTAATTCATACAAAAGTTATGCTTGAGGAGGTATATTATTCTTTTAAACACAATTCCATAATTTCATCACATTTTCTGCTAATTTAAAAAGCACTTAAACCCGGTGGACTCCCTACTGTGCTGTCAGTAATAAACATAAAGGATTACAGAGATCAACAACATCACAGTCACACTGATCTGCAGAGACAATGCAGCGCCTGTCAGAGCAAACGGCCTCCAGTGCACCTGATGGCACCAGATGTCAACCTGCATTGTTATATGGATTACTAGAGCCACTCAGCAAACACCTCCAGGTGTGCATTCCTCACCAGGAAGGGGAAAGGTGGGAGCCGCTCCTCCGAATCAATAAAAAGCGCAGACTTTTCTCACTCTCCTGAACTCTGCGTGCCCGAGCAGAAAGAGAGACGGTTGGAGTTGGGTTACCTGCTGATGCACCCCTTTTACTGGACGTCAGGAGAAGCTTTCCTGCTCTAAATGTAAATCTGTGCACCTTCACAGCGGCGGAGTGCACGAGCAAGACGTGTATTTGGTCTAAGATGAAGGGAAGCGCGATGGGTGTCTAATCATTGGTCTGAAGTGTACACCTGGTCTCCACAGGGTCTTTAATCTTTTGAGGAAGGAGCAGAAATTAGAGGCCCCTCTCCTGCATCCCTCACATTGGGTTAAACAAGGGCGTGTAAATATCCACCACCAATGAATCACTGGCAGTCAGAGGCATTGTGATGCAAGTCAAGCTGAAGAGTGTGGGAGGATTAAGGTTTAGACAGTGGGACATTGCAGTCAATGTCATATTAGTGACTTGGGAAATAAATACAGATACACATGTCTGCTTTCTTCTATTGGGTACAAACGTTTCTCAAATGTGAGATGTGGTTGTGTTTATTGTTTCATAGCATTTTGATTTCAATGCCGTAGCGCTTTTTCGCAATTTTTTTCAAGGTGCCACTTATATTAGATGTTTTGTCAGAAGGTAGACAAAAGGACAAGCTATGGTGAGAATAAGTGGGTTTTTATTCTATCAGGCATGAACATGAGAGCGAGAATGTCCAATGTTGCTAAATTGTCCTAACTGAATGTGCAACATATTGCTTTATGGAGAAAAAAAAAAAAAAATCAGGCACAAGCAATGTCCTCATTTCCAGTAAACCCAAGAATGTAAGACAAACCGATAACCATCACAGGACTCATTATAGTCTCTGCACCTGATCATTTGTATAAATAAATGCACATCTGAGAAGAGAGAGAGGAGGGAGAGAGTGTAGGGGGGGTGGAGAGAGGAGGGAGAAAACGATAGGGAGGGCGAGGTGTTTCCTGTTTCCATAGCTCTAATTATACCTGTCTCTGGAGGATACGGCCTATCAGGAAGAGGGATTTTGTCATTGAGTAAATCCTCAATGACAAAATGCTGAGTTTCTATGCTTTGCTTTAGCTATGTTTATATATGTGCATTCGATAAAGTTAGCCTACAGATTGGACCAAAAGCTAAATCCAACATGAGCTTTACATATTCATAAAGCGTAACATTCAGATTTGTGCAGAGAAGAAATTCACTGAGCTCTTCCTGTTCTGTCAAACTGTTATAATCCTTAATCCCAAAAGACAAAATAACCGCAAAACAAATGCCCCTTTTCTTATTGCATTGATGTGGCATCAAACCGACTGTTGGTTTGTTGGTCGTCTTTTGCAATTGAGAGCGTCTCTTCTTATATAAACTAAACACTCTATCTGTTTGTGAGTTGTTGTCAGAGTAATGAATACTTCCTGTTTAAAGATGAGGTGGAGATAGTCTCTTTTGACTGATAGCTGGGACTGGGGCAAAGAGTTTGTAGCTCCAAAGGAGGTTTTACAAACATTCAGCACATCACAGCAAAAACAGTTAGAAGAAGGTCCACTCTACAACTGAGTTTACTGCTTCCCAACATTACTTGGACACTGCCCTCCTCTGGTGGACAACATAAAGATGTTCTTGCTGAATACAAGTAGACCACATGCAGCTAACAGTAACTGCAGGCTGGTAGACTTACTGTCTACTGTATTTCACAGTGACTTAGTGAGAACCATAAATATAACAAATAACAAAAGAGGAAGGAACCATAAACTTCGGCCCCCTGAAAAAAGACCACAAAGCGAGGAATATTAATAATCAGTTTGACAGTCCGGGTTTGTAATCAGCTTTTTGTCTATCTATTAGTATGCAGAAGAGGAGACGCAAGCTAAGAGGAGAGGTGGGGGGTTGCAAGACAGAAAGAGATGGAGAGAGCGGCCTGGGGGAGAAAAGACCCTCCAGAGCAGCCTGCGTCCAGCAGCTCATCGCCTGGCAACCTCACCACCAGACAGAGAATGTGTACAGTGATCTGCGTGCTCTCGACATTAGAGATAATTGCTTACAAATACAGAAAATCAGTAGGGAGGAATGGATTTGAACCTGCTGTTAACTTCTGTGAGAAACCTGAGCTTGCAGTTTAGTGGTACAGGGAGGAGGGATCTAAACAGCAATAAAGCGCCACTCAAAGAGAAGCTGTCAGATCTTTGCCTGAATAGTAAAGAGTTGTCATAAACTGCATTGGTGGCATTCACACCAATCCTTGAAAACTAGTGTCCACGTCAAAATAAACAACCATGTTACTGTTGTCCATGCATTGTTATGTTTGCTTGATAATTAACATCTGGTCTGATTGCTAACAATCTGCTTTTGGTGTGAAACAGCTAAAATAGCATTATGCTTACATGTCGATGTTGTTGTTAATCAGTAGTTAACAACTTTTAATGCAGAACTGATATTCTTGTTGTATTTTACACAGTGTACAGCAACAAATTTGTGCATCCTATTCCTAAAAATAGAATAATCCAACAGGAGATTAATTATTAAACTGATAATATATAAGCATTTAGCTTGCTTTGAGGTGTCTCTCACACTTAGTCCCACAATATGGGTTTGAAGCCACCAGGGAACACTTTTTGAATCAGATCAAATTAAAAACTGAGAAAACAGCCTTCCTTCTTTTGTGTCAGAACTTGAGAGTCAGAATTAGTGAACCATTTTCCCTCCAGATTCAACTCTGCTCAGTTTAGGGCTTAATCAAGTGGAAATTGGGAATAGGGGGTTGTGGGGGTGGTCAGGGTTTGGGTGCAGGGTAGAATGGAGTAATTGTTCAGATAAAGGCCTCATGTTGGGTCTTCTTTGATGTTTCTCAGGGGGATATTCTGGGATTTTACAGTAGCATTTCACTCCATCACATTATGCTCACCGCTGGCAAAAGAGTGCATGCTGCAGAGATGATGCAAAATAGGGCTTAGTGCTAAAAAAAACTGAATTGTATAGCATTTTCTAGCACACAATTAAACATTTGGGGGACCATCTCAAATGTTGCATGTATTATGTAGTCTATTTTATACCCAAAAATATCAACATTCAAGTGAGATTCCCCTCCGTTAGCCCCACGTCAGGCAGACAGGCTCCCACTGATCTATTATGTTGCAAAGCCTTGCATGTCTTGAATGAAAGCCAGCGTATCGATGGTCTGAGGATAATCACGTTTTCCTGAGACAGGCTTAGATGCACTAAATAAACTGCACAGAAAAAAAGGTGGGTCGAACAAAACTGTTGTAGCCTATATTAGAAGTAAAGTTTTCCACTAGACACGTCAACAGAAATGAAAAGAAGCGGTGAGGAATGTGAAAGAAAGGGTTTTAAAAAAGTTGAAACGACGGAAGGAAAGTGGAGGAGAGAGTTTATGAAGCAGGCTAAAGTTCCAGTACATGCTACATCGTGATGCTGCACTTGTATTTGAACGCCATATGTTTCCTACCTCTCGGTTTCGTCCCTCAGCAGGTGCACTTGGCACATTTCAGAGATGCTGCAGCGTCCTGTCTCCTCAAACAGTCTCCACTTCGCTTTGCCACTTGTTGCTGAAGCAAAACCCCCTCCATGTGAGAACTATGTCCGCAGATGTACATGTACGCAAAATAAACAGACAAATACCGAAAAACGTAACTCTTTAACAGTTGGCGTAACACGAACTCACTTTGAGTGGAAGTTGGTAGCTAGTTGTCAGTGTTTAGTGCAGGTTCTCCAAGGCGCACAAAGTGGATATTTGCATTAGGCCGACCCTCCCCTCGCCTTTCATAGCTGCCATTGTTTGTCTCAGTCGGGGCTCGGATTCAGACCTTCCCTAAATCCCTGACGACCGGAGCAGGGAATGCTGCTTTCTCTGAGCTGGGCTGGCAATTAACAAAAGCGCGTTGATATGAAACGACACAAAGAAACTATTATGCCAACAGCTTTAAATTATAATACATTAAATAATCTGGTCGTCGGGAAAACACATGCCTAATATGGCGGAGAATTAGCATACATGTGGCTGTAGAAGGGTTTTACTGTTTTACTTGACAGATAGCCTACTGACTGTAGCATCTATGGTCACGTGAACAGGGCATGCTCAGAAAGGTGACAGCTCAACTTGACCCCCTGATGGAAATACCTGAAATAGATGCAATAACATAGAGGCACTCAATGGCATTTGGTCTTACTTTTCCTAGACCTAGAGGAAGGAAGCAGACGTGTAATTTAAAGCCTAATTTAATGACAACATACTCACTTGAGCAATTGAGTTAAAACATATATTTCAATCAATGTTGTGCTTTCACTGCTGATCATAGCTCTGTTTTAATATTGTGTTTACCTCACCCAACTCCGACAGCTTCAAATATGTTTAATATTAAGGTTCAGGGTGAACTATTGACCCTTGGGCAGCAGTTGACAATATCCTTCTGCTTTTTGTCCACAGATGAAGATCATGTGACACATAACAACTAACCAACTAGACCTTAAGGTGACAATTTTTATACTTACTTTATACTTTTAACAGATCTAAGAATTGCCTGTCACCCTACTGAATTTTACAATTTCTCAAGGAACACTTCACTGCTGTCTTCCTACAGTAGGTTGTATGCCACATTGGAGGCCATTTGTTGCCACCTAGTGGCTGACTCTAATTGAACAGTTTCAGGATCCTGGTAATGTGTATGAAGGTTCAAGGTTCTTTATTGATGGCTCACTGTCATGTTAACAATGCATTTCTGCTTTTCCTACTTTGACAATTCAACATAATTTGCTTTTGATAATATGCCCAATTGAAACAACTGCCAATATTAAGAGTCTGATCCTAAATGATAACTTCTAGAGGCACTTTCTTAAAGTTTAATTTCTTAAACTTATATCAGTTTATATTGTCCCTGCATAGTCATTTCTGCTTAGTCAAATTACCAAAACATAATTGTCACCCAAGGGGCTAGATGCTGCAGATCGCAGGAACTACCATGTGGTATAAAACTATTCCCTAGGCTTCTTTCTACTTAGTATTCACTTTGTAGAACCACCAGGGGCATTGTTATTTGTCTAAGGTATGAACTCTTTAGGGAAATTCAGCACAGCCAATTATTAAAGCGTCACCACCTTTGTGTTAGTACTTTAAACTGACTGACTCTTCACACTAAGGTGCAATGTTCTAAAATAGCCAGTGCTCTGTATTCTCAGATAATAAGAGGGAAGGAGAAGAAAGTGCAAACAGAAAGCAAAACAAGACACTCTCTTATAGATACATTTGTGGCCAGACAATTACACCATTTGTGTTACTAGTAGACAGTTGCTGTTCCCACATATATCTATATAGCCGATAGTCATTTTTACATTCCAGTTCCTGCTGCTGACCTTTTGCTGACCTGGTGCATGATGGTTCCTCATGTGCTTGTTGGAGTGAAAACAAAGCAATTGCATGAATGTATGTAAATTAACCTGATTAACCGAACACTAAAACTCACTCACGGGCTGTTTTAATTTACTTAATAATCTGAAAAACTCCAGCCTTGATTCCAAATATTTCCATTCTGTCAAAATAGCCAGAAAAGCAAAACAACATTTATTTTGTATCTACTTTTGTAGCAAAGTTTGGTTTTAATCGCCATATACATTTTATTCATGTGAAAGTCTTTACCAAAAACATAAAACTGATTGGTTTTGTGGTGTTGTTTCTATCCACACAGCACAACAGCAGCAGACACGCCATTATAATGAGTGTGTTATGATCAGAAATAAACAAACTGTTGCAGAAATAATATAAATGAACTATATAACGTTTATTAAAATATATAAAAGACAAAATACATATATGCATAATTATATCCATGATGAAATATGCATATACAGTATAATAATTATACAGTAAAATGTGTTTACATATATAGATTTTTTTATACATATAGCAAGATACTTTGCATTAAAACTAACAGTGGTGATTTTTTACTTCCCTCCCCCCTAACAGGAAACCCCTCAGTCCACGTCAGGCCTCCGAGAGGAAGCAGCCTCTGTGAATAGCTTGAGAGCAGCAGCACCTTTACACCTGAGATCCATGTTTTGGAAAGGTCTCACACAGAACGACACACCTAATCTGACATATAGCTTCCAGGGACTTCTACCCGCAGCATCAGGAGGGAAAGGATGTCTCGTCAAAAGTCCTGTGATCTGTTCCTTTCTGTCACCCGCGCCCTTACCGAACATCGGTACAGTCGCAGCAGTCCCAGCACAAAATCTACGAAAACTTCAAATTTGTGCCACACATCTTTTGTTATAACACAATAACTTCAGAAAAAAGATCCTTCTGGTCCAATATCATCAGCTATCGCACTACAAGATTCCCCAGTACATCTAATCTCAGCATATATCTGTTTAGCTTGCAAAAGGATAGTAAAAAGATCCTGGACAGAGCGTGAGACACTCCTGTGGGATGACGTTAAGTCCTTCAGACTGGTGTGGTTGGTTTGTGGTTGGTCCTGAACAGTTTCAGTCACTGCACGCTGAACGCGGTCATGTCTGATGGTAATGGTGGTAGTGGTGGTGGTGGTGGTGTTCATGGTGATGGTGGTGCTCGTGACGCTGGACCACGGGAACCACAAACCCCGGGCTCCCAGGTGGACCCGACACCTGCTCTCTCTCCAGGCCTGGCAGTGTTGGGGGATGCTGCTGGGGGTGGGACTGAGGGGACAGCGGGGCTTTGGATGGGGACATGGCTTCTCGGGCTTTTGCCCTAAGACGTTTGCTGTGACTGTATTGCAAAGGGTGCTGGTGGTGGCCGGAGGATTGGCCTTGGTGTGGCAGGTGGTACACGTCCTGCCCCCCGTGTGCTGCTGCATTGCCGCTGTGTAACATCCTTTCCACAGGCGGGTGGTGGCCGTGACATTTAGTGGATTTGCCACCGCTGCCCCCGTTATTCCCCCCCTTGTAGGTTCCTTTGGGAGATTTCACAAAATGTGTGCCTTTGCTTCGAGACTCCGCAGGGTTGTAGCTATCCCCGATGACCTGTGAGCGACGATGGTGGATAACTTGGGGTTCTGGTTCCTGGGAGCGTGAGCGGCTCTGGCTCTGGGAGGTCCGAGCGTGGGTCTCCTGGGGAGGGGTGGTTCCTGAAAGCCAGGCATGAGCCACAGGGTCAGTGGTTTTATGCACTAGTCGTTAAAGTTATAACACTGCTGCTGTTCACCCACCGATTAATTATAGTAAACTTTTAACCTTGTCATTGTGATATTATATGAATTAATTAATAAAACTTCTATGTTCAAAGTGTTATACAGATGACTGACATCCAAAAATAAGACATTTTATGCACCGTAAAAAAATAAACAGGGACAAATCAAAGTGATAAATTATTTAAATAAAATAGCATCAAAAGATATTATAACAGTAATAGTAGTAAAACAACATAACATTTAAAACATTTTTTAAATACATGTAATTTATATACAAAGAATAAGTGTATTAAAGACTTAATACAAATATCTCTATAAACCATCTTTAATAAAAGGCCTTGTGGTTACTATTCAGACAGTATTGGTTTAAAGACACTTTACACCTGCAGCAGCAAATATTAACAAAACAAAAATAACACCTTTTAATCATATTAAAAAACTTTAAAGACAACTATACCTTCAAATCTGGATGTGTAGTTCTCTATGCCGGCCAGGTCCAGGTAGTGATTCCTCCTCTCTGTGTTCTCATCCACACAGTAATGCTGACCCTCGGTGGCCGGCGCCTCATTGCTTTGCCCTTTGCTGCTAAATATGAGCAAATTATTCGGGATTAGAGGACTGTAAGTATTTTTTTTAACAATGAAACTACTACAATTACTTCAACAGACACCCGCCAGCCTCTAAGCAAAGTATACATGACGTGCACTGACCTGACGTAGGAGGATAGCCGCTTGTCAGCTGATCGCCCCTCTTCCTGGTGACAGCGATCTGAAGAGGGAAAATACATGAAACAGGTAGACATGTTTACGACAAAATAACGTATTATTTACATTCAACCTGCTCCATTACAATTTTCACGACCCATGCCTTTAGAGAAATGTCATTTTGAGTGTAAGAAGCATTGACATTTGGTATTCAAATTATTTGTTTGTATTTGAATTAATAACATATTTGGCATGTCTAGAAATATTGGTAGACTAAGAACCAGGAAGTGTCTACAGTGGAACAATCTTAAAGTTGCAGACCTTGCCAAACTGATTGATTGAAAAGTATACAAGAATAGAGTTTTCTCAAAGCACATAGGGATAGTAAATAATGTCCGAGGTATGATGCTGCTTTTGCTTTCATTCACCTGTTCCTGTTTCTCTTCTGTGGGACCTAGGTTCTGGAGTGACGGTCAGTTTGACACGCAGAGTTTTGCTCTTATTATGGCAGGAGTGATTCACTGAGGCATCCACCACATCATAGATGGTGTGCATCAGACTGGACATGTCCTATAGTGATAGATAAACACATTTGTTAGCATTATCTCTGAAAAAATAACATGTGAAAGGGACAGACTACCAAAAGAAAACATGGCACACCAAGGAGCACACAAAACACAGCACGTAAAGTAATGAAAGCTTACAAACACGTACATCCTTAGTGACTTTCCCACTGTTGTCAAAGTCATAAAGTGTGAAGATCCACTCCTGGCGGTTGTCATCCTCCACGGAAACGTCACATTCCAAGTCCTGTGGATACAAACGTGATCATACTTAACACAAATAAACAGTTAGAAGGTTAAATCTACATATTTCTATTAATAATAAGCTTATAAATGTTTCTTCTACAGTATGTCAATAAGCATTTATGACACCAGGGGGCTGAAAACTACTCTCAATTTAATCATCAAGGCCACCGCATCCTCTCGTCTCTAAAAACAGGGATTTATGAAACAATGTTATCCAACCTACAAGCTATCTGTTCACGATCAAATCACACCTAGCTTCAATGTGCATGTACCTCATAAAGTACATTAAAAAACTACCTTCCTATGGCAAAAAGAGCGTAGGGCAATTATGTAAACATATGACTTTTCTGCTGCTTTTACCTTCTGTGGGGGAGCACAGAGAAAGTCAGTACGGTCGGCCCTACCACTAAGACCTTGTATTTCTAGGAAAGAATGAGCAAATCTACTATTCTCAGTTACAATTTGTTGGCAGTTACTTTGATTCAGATGTATCTAGTAACATGGCCATAATTGGAAAAATAAACATCTGGAATATAGGACTAGCCTGCAGGCATGTTGGGGAGCTGACACTGTGTGAAGGCAGTGTGCGTTTACAAGGGAGGCGCCCCAGGGAGAGAAGCATAACTTTATGGTGCTATAATATCTCCTGGGCTCACATAACCAGGAGTGATCACCAAAGGGCAGATCTAAGCAGTTATTTAAAACAGGCAAGTCTAAACATTACAATCTATTTATTCAATTTATTGATCCCTAAATTCAATCAGGATATGGTCTGGAGTAGTGTCAACATGCAGACAGATGTTCTGTGCACAGGGTGAAGGCATACAGCTTCAGGAGGATACCCACCATGTATTTATTTAATAACCTATGGATTAATCATTTTGCACTCGGTTCTCTTGACCTTTTTTCTTTGTACATGTTTCTCAGCCCACAACAAAACTATTGGACAATATTAATTAGTTATTTAGATTCCTCACTCCCTGTTACACGCCTTTGTTGCATTTTCATGTGACGTGTGAATTGTTGTGTTCTTGGAAACTAATCCAAATGACAGCATATCATTGTGGCCAGGTCCAAAAGCTGCTTACATCCAGACTGATGCGTTTCTTCCCCGGAGCTTTGTTTGAATCTCTCAGTATCTCCCGCACCCCGTCCTCTGAGTGCAGGTACTGCAGGTAGCTTTCACAGCCCTCAGCCTTCTCTGGAGGAAGAACCACTGTTGGCACAGGAGGACCCGTTGACTTTCCACTCACAAAAACCATGCAGAACTTTGGTAACACTTTGTACACTCATCTCATGATCTTAATAATGGACATTTTTGAATTAAAAACATACAGTGATATCATACAAATCTATGTACACCAGTTCTAGTGTTGTTTTATAAAGGGGTAGTAAATAGTTATTTCACACATATGCTCATTTATCATAAAACGTAGCATTACATATTCATGTCATAGCATAAAGCTTATCAGTAAGAGAGAGAATCAAATCTTTTCAACCTACCCTCTAGGGGACAGTGTTGATCTGTGAATTGTCTTTGCTTCAGACTTCCATTTGGAAACTCCTGGGACAAGGAAAGAAATGAAGGGAGAGAGAAAGAGAGAGGAGGGGGGTCAGAGATGTAAGTTAATCTACAGTTCAGACCACAGACAGAGAAAACAAACAGTTCCAGCTAAAGCATTTCCTACTCAGATGAGAGGAGAGGGCTGGAGGAGGCTCCAGCGCGGCCAAACACTTTGAACATCTGCACGCTTATTGTGTTTCACTGTCTGAGACACGGCGAGTGCAGCCAAAGCCAAGCTTTCAAGAGTCCTCCAAGCCCTTCATTCGGACCCCTCGCCTCCATCACAAAACCCATAATGGCACTTTATCGTCAGAGCTCTCTCTCTGAGCCAATCTGTTTATTCTCATCCTGCCTGACATGGAACCAGGCGAGGAGAGTTTTATGGAACATGCTCAAAGTTTTGTTGCATTTCTCATTGAAAACTGGACTCAGGACTGAGAAGTTGGTTTATGTAAAAGAAACGTTCCAATGAGCTCTCAACAACATGTGTGTATTTATGTTGAACGGAGAACAATTGCCAGATGGAAATTGGATAGGATGGGACTGATTTAATGCACAATTCCACAGCCATAAAACAAAAGCAGGAAAAAAGGCTGGAAGGGGGAAAAAAGCTCTGCTGTCATATGTGAATAATCTTTTTTCAGGGGGAAAACAGAACCCCAATGTATTCATAACCATCCCACACATGTGCTAATGCAGAGGCACAGTGAGGCAAATGCAGCCATGTCTCTATGTGCGCACACGCAGCCATTCTTTAATTACAACTGGATTGTGGAAACAATGAAAATGAAGTGCAGGACAGCCCCTAAACCACAAGTATTTAAACAACAAATGATTCATCTTATTTACGTCATCTCAGTCCTCTAAGCTGCTCCACACACACTTTGAAATAAAATCCCTACCATATTGAATCAATGAAGCCCAGTGGAACGAGACAAATAAAAAACAGATAGATGCTAGAAAACAAAAGAACTCCATGTACCTTCAACAGAGCCGAGGCTCAAGCGAGAGTCTGAACATCTGCATGCGTTTAGGTGAACGAGCCCCCCTTTCCCTTTCCCCTTCCCCTCTTTCTCAGAGTAATGACAGCGCCAGGGCCTGTGGTTCTGTTTAACAATCGCAGAGCCCTTGATTATTCCTCACTTCAGAAGATGATACCTCCATCTTGCAATCTGGCCCTGACCTTCACTGCTGAAGGGGGGAGCCGGTGGAGTCTCAGGGTCAAGGCCAGGACACCCCCTGCAAATTGGCCACGGAGACATTTAGAGAAAAACAGCGAAAAGAATGGGAGTCGAGCCTTGGGGAGAGGAGGCAAGGAAGCAGGAGAGGAGCAGGAAATAAGGGAGAAAGAAGAAAGAAAGGAGTGGAGGGAAGAGGGCACAAAGGGGGAAAGGAGGGAAGGCAAGATAAGAGGAACAAAGATGGAAGAGGAGAGAAGCAGATAAGAGCTGAAGCAGAGGAGGATGTGTTTTGTTAAACGGGAGATAGGGCCTATCTATTGCTTACTCTAGTCCCTGGGAGCTCAGTGGGAGAGGTGGAGGCTGGATTTTAAAGACTCTGGAAGCCTTCTGGGAAAGGTGGAGACAACTGGTACCGCTCCCTGGGCCCCAAACAAGCTGCAGTCTTTAATAACAAAACACACACATTATAAACTAGTCGAGTGTATGTGCATCACTATGAAAAAACACACACCATCTTTTGTGATTACCGAAGCCAAGTTGTTGTTTCCTTTCTACGCTGGCTGCTTTTATCTCCCCTCTTTGTAGCACAGGCCCTAATGAAGGGCAGTATGTAGGGAAGAGGGAGTTCACACAGACACACTGTTCTGCAGCTCAGAGGAACATCAAAGACAGCCATTGATTCTTCTTATCCTCGTTCCCATGAGGGTGCAGAGCAAGGTATGCGCACCTTTAAATTAAAAGACAGGTTTCCACGCTAAATATAATGAAACAAATCAATCAACCAACTGCCAAAAGTGAATCTGGTCTCTAATTAAAATTCTGATATCCAGAGACGTCTTGCTGCGTGCGCAAAGAGGGGACCAGCAGGGCTTGTGTTGAACACATGGCTCCCCCTCATCACCACCACCACCTTCGTGCTCATTACATCCATCGGGGGAGCTAATGAGAGAGCAGGCTAGGTCTGACCGCAGTCTGCCGTTTAACGTCTAAACACATGGCATCTCCATCCACATCGCCCACGGTGTCGGGCTTAAATCTGCCCACCACATGTGTAATTAACTGCTTTCTGGCATCTGAGCTGCTCTCATTCCTTCACTATCAGATCACAAACTACTCTGGAGGCAAATGTGTTAGCATTTTAGAGTAAAGTGTTCTTTGTTTTCCACCTGAAGCCAATCATATTCACATCCAAACACAGTGTGTGATATTAAGTATGGGGGGGACTGCATGTGTGGGGCGGACGCTTCGACAAGAATGACAAGGAGATGATAAGGTTTTAGATCTGCGTTGTCTTAAAAAAATGCAGTGAAAATATGCACTGACACTGTTCCATGTAAACAGGATCCCAGACGGCTTGACATAAGAGACAGACAGAGAGGTGTGTGATGTTTGTTCCTGTTTAATGCAGCAGTTCTGCCAAGCTTCCCTAAAGCCTCAGCCTACTGCCAGACTTTTATGTGGGATAGGGTAACCAGGGGAAGCTTTCATAGCTCCCTACCAGGTGACATCAGACATCCCCCAGCAGTCTCTCTCTCTCTCTCTGCCTGCCACCCATCCTCCCGCTGGAAAACACTGCACATCTTTGTTCTCACATCCCCCTCTTCCAACTCACCCCCTAAATATAAGCACACTCTTTTTTTAGACCATTCTTCAAACCATACGATGCACAACTGATTTTGAAAATCACATCTTCAGAAACAGGAGGAGGCCAACGTGAAGATTGTTTACACGGCTCCTCTGGCCTCGGGTTATGAAATATGGCAACTGGATCTGACGTCTGGAAGCATATCCAAGTATAAACACAAACACAGGATACTCTCTGGATGCTTCCTCATATCATTTTAAGATATGTCGTTTTTGGAAATACTTTAAAAATAGCCTGTAACTAGTTTAAATACAACTTTTACAGCAGGGTTCATTCTAAAACTGTACATTTAATTCTGTGTATCTGTGCAGTTATTGTGTCTCAGTTATTTTCTTTATGTGATGAAGAGAGCGTCTTTGGAGACAAATACTGAGCGGCTAACAGTTGGTTTTCTCCTGACTCTACAACATTTCTAGAAATACAAAGTCACCTGGAGCTGACACTTAAAAGGCTCCACAGGAAATCTTTGAGGACCACCAGCCGACCGGCATTCTCACTGGCAATTATTGGGAGGATTGTGGGGTTCCCCAATGATGAAAATGGGGATTGAGTAGAGTCAATATAAAGAAAGGAACACCAGTTCGTAAACAAACTGCATACTCTTCACCGCAATGTGAAACTGGAGAGGGAGTGGGGCCATTGAGAAATAAAAGCCCTCCATTCCAGAAGAAACCAACCTGGCCTTGACTCAAAACCAGATGTGAGCGGTTACACTAAAGAGAGGCAGAGCAAAAGAGAGGGGGATGAGGGGGGAAGGGGCTGGGGCTGAAAATATGGAGAGCTGAAGAGAGAAGGCCAGTTGCACAACTTCTGTCTCTTCTCTTGCAAGACATTGAAAGAACAATATGTCGGTCTCTTGACGACTAAACAGAGAGCTTTCTTTTCCTCTGGCTCATCAGACGTCAGCTTTCAGTCCAAGTCATGGTAATTATAGTGTTCAGAGTCAACAGAGCAGATTGGCCTCAGCTACTTCTGAGTATCAATATTAAAACCAACAGCACTGCATATTCTGCTAGGTCTGAGTTAGCCAGCCTTATAATGTTCATCACAATATTAAAACCATTCTAAAGCATTTTTGTATGATTCAGTTTCTAACACTGCAATGTTGGCCTGGATTATCTAATACACGGTTTGTAATTCTAAAAGTAATGCACTTATTCAAATATAAACCCAACAAACAAATAACACACATAATTGTGAGCCAGGACAGGTGTCGTATTATAAAGAGCGACATAGTAACGAGGAGGGGATGGATGGGTCCAACAACATAGGACGCCAGGAAGTAGAAGTCATTGTTGTCTACCTAACTTCCATACTTAAATACCACTGCTTCCGTAACCCAAACCATGATATCATACAGGCCATTGTATGAGGATATCTTTTATTTTCAAACTAATCCAAGGATTCTCAATAAGGGTTTGGAGCATTTTGTTATTTCAGCCACACCTCACCTTCTGAATCTTCGCCCTTCCTCGACAGTAAGCTCAAATGTGCCTTTGTCCACTAATTAAGATATGTTAGCTATGCGAGTGCTCTAATATGTCTTTCTATGAATGGAAATGAGATCAGAGCAGAATGCCATCCTGTCAGCTGGACTGGACCCATGTGGACAAGATGGCCCAGATATGGCCCTTTCAGGGTAGAGGGACTGACTGAGGTCAAACAGGAGGCAAAACCTCTCCCTTGGCAGGACATGAATCACCGGGGTGAAGCCTCTTCGCTCCTAGTATAACAACAGCTGTGCGGAGAGATGAGCATGCTTGCCTGTCTATGTCAGAGCAGCACGTAAACCACTGAAAGTCAACCGCTCGCCTTCAATCAGGAAAGACTATCTCTTAAACTCCGCACGCACCTCCTAACCCCCCTTACCCTCTCACTGATCTTTCTCCTCACTTTGATTATGACCTGCCGGATGGCATAAACAAAGATTAGCATCACTGGCTGACCACCCTGCATCTGTCACCGGTGCTGTAATCAGCTTGCCTTCATTAAAGTGGGCTTTGATGGGAGTCTGATGTAATGGTGGCCCTCCTCTCAGCTGTCACACAGGCAGCTACTGTAGGGACTTGGAAACCATGTGCTTCATACCAGGGACTGGAATCACATGAATCTGGGTTCGGCAAATGTCTTAAATTATAGAGGTAGTACATCATAACACTATTTGATCAGTTACTCAAAAAAGAGAAATACAAAGTGGCTTTCATGCTTCACTATATTCCAAACACAAAAAGCTGAAGTATAGTTAAAATGTGGTGCCACACACATTGTGAGTGAACCACAGAGAGCATGTTGCTTTAATTCAGAGGTAACAGGGCTTGGTGGTGTAATGCAATAGTCTCTGGGTGGACTTATATATGACCACTGCCATGTGTAATATGCACTCAAACATTTTACAATGAACTCTTAAAAAAGTTTTGTAAAATGGGTTATTTTAACAGTCAAAAGTTTATACTTTATTTGGTTTTTTGGTTTTTAACAGCTAAAAACTCAAGACTTCAATGTTTTTGCTTGGGTTTCCAGTCCTCTGTGATGTGGTTAACTCATTAGAACTTTTTCTCTTCTCAACTTTTGCAAATAAACTGCAACTAAGGAGTTTTCAAATTAATATAATTTTTTCAATCAATTCATTAAAACATCTTCAAATTCAGGGAATGGAAATAAATATCTGGCCCAATTTTCCAGGGCCAAAGGTGGAGTCTTAACATGTCCTTTTCTGTACAACTTACAGTCCACAATCCAAATGTTTGGCAATTAAAAATACATTTAAATTACTACTTCAACCACCCTATTAATCATTCCAGCTTTAAACTGTAAACAGCAGCTCCAGACATAAGAAAACAGTACACTAGAAACTACACAGGATTTTGAAACATGCACACACACACCCTGACAAACACGCAAGAAGGCATATCAAAGCCAGTGTGGGACAGGCGGTTAGACTCAAACAGGATGTTCCACTGTTTCTGGCCTTCATGTGAAATTCTGTGAGCTCCCGCGCAGGCCTCTGGCTCTTAAGCCCGGCCAATGGGGAGCGCGCCCAGGCCGATAAAGCTAAGGGGATTTGTTCCACATTCCACAGTCCCTTTAAACAACACAGTGGATCTGAGAGAGCCAGGTTGTGGGTGAGGTTGTGCCAAACGCCACCTCTCACATGTAGAGACTTTTCATAATTGCCCGGCTGAGCATTATTTACATGCAATGACCTGATGTAGCCAGGTGGTTTCTTATAACTTAACTTTTCCAAATGTCAGTCAACAAGTCTTTGTAAGTGCATCTCCACCTTGTCTGTGTCTGCTGGGTGAAAACCATTTCAACACACTCACTCTCACCTGTAAGGGCACTTTTTGTGTACTGTAGTTAGTGTCAGGTTTCCAGCTGTCTGTCTAGTATTGAGATGTTATAATTGCTCTCACCTGTGACATAACCGCCAACACCACTGTTTTCACTGCTCGTTTTTATTAAGCTGCAAGGGATTTGAGTCACAGCTTTGAAAGGCAGTCCTGGCAGTTCATAGGGGCGAGGCTGTGGTTGGAGGTTGGTGGAGCTACAGGCACTGCAGTGCTCCTGTGGGTGACTGAGAAATGTAAACAAACCATGTTTGGGAAGGACAGCTGCGCGCCAGTGTGGAGGATCAGCAACATTGTCAAAACTAAACATGTAAAGTGGTTCTCAACCTTTATCTCTGTGTGATGTGTCCCCCTCAGCATCAGGGGGAGATTAGACAACCTCTTCATCAACAACCTGTCAGTTCCAAATAAATATTATTTGTATTTAATCGTATTTCTTTCAAATGTATTATAAACTGGATGTTAAACAAATGTTGTTATATTATATTATTCTATTTTTTAATCAAATTGAATTGTCAGTGTGTATGTTCTTTTGGTTAAGTTTGTATTTGTACTTCAAGTGGCAGGGGCTCGATCAATTACCTTTTTATATTTCGACTGTTTATCCATTTGTTTAAGCTAAAAATTCTAAAATATCAAACGTTTACTTCTTTCTTCATTTGAATTGTTTAATTTCTCCATTACTCAACGGGGATGCCAACCATTTCAAATGTTCTGCTCAGTTGCTGTTTAGTTTTCATTCCCGTTTATCTGCAAAACATGGCTAAGATTCTTAGGCATCTTAAACATTACATTTACAAACAACATAAATATTTGGATATTTTTCTTAATCAAATTACATTATTCTTTCATTTACATTTGTCAAGATTATTTTAGTGTTCCATGTCCACCTCGGAATAAGTGTATCCCCAGATAAGTGCCCCCTGGTTGGATATCCCTGGTGTACACACTTGAATAATGCGGTCTATCTAATCCACAATGACTGTTGGCTGCTCACTTAAATCTGAAGCCCTCCTGCTGTTAATGGGCTTGTGGATGAGCTGCCCGCTGGTTTCCTGAACATGTCTTCCAGCAGGATAAGAACAGGTTCAGGGTCAAAACCACAGCTTTACCGTCCACTAGTTACTGCTCCCTACGGGGAACTTACACAGAGAAGTACAGATCCATATGACTGACCACGATAAGAGGAGCTTTTGCAGCCGTGACCAATCAGCCGGTAATGTAGCATGAACTCTCAACACATCCATCTGTGAGGCATATACTGGGCAAACAGAGACGGGCGGCTGTTGTACAGTACTATTAATGCATTCAGCCCTCAGGGAGAATTAGGCTCACTGGCCACAGGCTGCCAAAACACAGAGTTCAGTGCAGCAGGATGCAACAAATAACCAAGGTAGACAGGCTGAGCCCCTAACAACTCATCCAACTATTCTCAGTGACACTTGCCAAACCTTAAGTCCCAGGAGAAACTACTTGTTTGCATAATTGGCACTGTTACTCCTCACTATGAAATATTTATGGCTTTGGGTGAAAAATGTGTTGGATGTTGCAACGCTGCAAAGTTTTTGACACTAAATATCTGGAATCTGATACAAAAAACGAGCTGCTGCATATTCAAAGTGGCTACACCTCTTTTATCTCATGTCTCTGTCTGTGTTGTTGTGTAACTCTCTCTGGCTCTCTCCGCCAGTTGGTAGGGATTGCCAGTCTCAAAGACCACGAAAATTCATGACACTGCAAGGACAGGCTTATTTCCAAGCTGTGAAGTTCCTCACAGTCCTGGAACTGGACGGGGGGTCATCCCAGGGTCAACAGCCAGTGTTTTCCTGAGGATTCCTAAAAATACCCTCCTGCTGGGTGCAGGAAGCAGAGGAGACTCCACGATATTCAGACGATGTGAAGGAAGCCTGGACATGTAAAATGGACCACTGCCAAAGGACCACTGGCTTTAATGCTTTGGAATATTAGATGCAACTTCCCATGAAGAAGAGGACAAAGTTGAGAGCTGAAGATGAACGGATGAGAAAAAAGAAAATAGCAGATGGGCCAATTACTGATGCACCAAAATCATGCAAGCTTTTTCACATTTCTGTTGAATTATTCTCAAAGAAAATTACTGGTCGAAAAAATCAAAAGGATATGAGGATATGCGTATGATGAATTACTTTTGAAAATGTACAAGACAAGAATGTTAAATCCCATGGTGCAAACCCTGAATTATAATTTTTATTTGTGAAACATCCCAGAAATATGCCAAGTAGAGATTTTGAGGCCGCAGTCAGTCAGACTTCAACATCTGTGCTTCTTCCTTTCGGGCTGAAGCTGCCATGTGTGCACTTTAGTGACCTGACAGACAAGCTGTGTGTGTCTGAAACACTGTTCCCCAGTGTGAAATTCTGGAACGTAATTCATCCATGGCACAAGCAGAGATCAAAAGGCTATGGTGCAGAGGGCAGCTCAGCAGAGCGCACAGAGAGCTGCTGCTTTCACAGCCATAATTACTGGAAACCTGGGTCGTGAGGCAATATGAAAGAGCACTTAAACATGAGCTGAGTTAGCTTAGCTTAGCTGCTTGTATATTCTTATCTTAGGGATAAAGCTAAGTCTGTTGGAGTCTCCTTCTCTTCCACACAGCACGTCTTGAGGCAGTCCACTTGAAAGTACTAAGTGTGACACTCAATGTTTGATAGAAGTTCTTGAAAGACAACTTATGCCTCAAAAAGCCCAAAGGTGCTGATGTGCAATAACACCTTAAAAGCTATGAGATAATCAGGTGCTGCCAGGATAGAGCAGTTCTCAAAGCTGAGCACATGACACTGGGGGTAAAAGTTCAGATATTCTGATACACTGGCATTCTTGATGTGATAGGATCAGTCAGCCCCTATCAACACGGAGAAGTAGGTGCTGGTTTTAGAGAAATACCTTTCGGTGCTGCTATATCTGAGAACTTTTCTGTATTGTTTTATAGGCAAATACTAAGTGCTTACTGTCACTGTTTGTCACAGAATTTCAAAAGCAGATTTTTCTTGACAACGTTTTTTGTACATATTTTGGTACACTTTTGAGTACTTTGTTGTAAGGCTGGTTTGAAAAAAAGCACTCAGCAGCAATATCATGAAATAAAATCCTGATTTAGAAAAGTGCGTTTTCTTAGTGAAGCACCTCCTTCAAGCAGATGGCGTCTCTGAAAGGCTCTCAGTGAGGGGGGGGGGGCAGGCATTTCAAGGAGAACTGCTGTTTATTTGAAATGAGCCTTTAGGTAAACAAGTTACATAGCACACACAGGGCCAGGTCAGCTTTTGAAGTGGACGAGGCTCAGGAAAGAAATGGGTGGGGGAAGAAAAGAAGGCTGCCTTCAGAGGAAATGAGAACAGTGGCCTCTTTCAGCGCCGTTTCATCCTCTCCCTCCCTTTTTGTCACATATAGAAAAAGCACAAAAGGTGTTTTTGGTATATAAATACACCAGCACAGAATGTGAAAACCGCTGATTTCTTATTTCTCCTGAACAGTAAGAGAATCATTCTGCAGTCATTACTTCCTAAATAAATTCCCAAGAAGAATTACCACCCGTGACAAAAAATAAACCACTTCCTTTTAATGGAGACCCATTGAGGTTTATGATGACGGGAACAGGTTTGTGTAACAAAAGCAAGTTTTCAGCCATTCCCCATCGGAGAGGAATGTGATGTGCAGAAGGAAGGCCAGGCCTGGGCTGTCTGCAGAGCCTGGATCCAAGCTTTGAAGCTGCTCGTGTGTTTCAACAGCTAACCACTTTCAGATGGGACTGTGGCGTTTTATGAGCTGAGTAATACCGATACCTATACATGTGCAGGCTCGGGGTCCCAAAGAGGGGGAGGCTCAGCTCAGAGCAGGGAGAAAGAAACTCCTCGGGGGTCTGGGTTTGGCTGTGTTTGATAAATGTTGTGCTATGGCATTCTGTATATGAAATCGGACGACAGGAAGACGGATGTTTCGTAGTGTCTGTTCAACTATGAACACAGTTCGGCTATGAATTCAATTTTTTTCCAAAGGTTCTTGAACTTCAGAAGGGTTAAAGGTATTGACTCCTTGTATGGAATAAACACACAAATCCTGGCAATACTCCAAAATGTCATCTGGAATGTATGCTACAAGCAAACACATTGGCAGAATGCTTCGTCTAAATCTAAAGAATAAAGCAGCCCAACATCACAACAGTGAGCAACAATGCCAGTCGCTTTGGGTGCCCTCCACAAGGCCTTTCTTTAGCATACAGGAAGTCGGGGTTTGTGGTGTGCAGTGTTTCAATCTCCAGTCTCAAACCTGGCAGGGCGTCAGGTTCAGGAATGTGGAGCAAGAATTAGGTTTTAAAGAATCCAGGGGTGACTCTTAAAGCTTTTTGTACCATAAAAACGCTAAGAGTGAATGTAATCCCCCAAAGGGCCAAAAGGAGATGCATCACAACATGAGGAGGCCCTTTTCATGTTCTGCCATTTCTCCTCACGCTAACACAAAAAGATTTATATTCGAACTCATTCACATCTTTCACCATATTGTCCTGCACACTGCTATTTAGTTTCCCCTGCGCTGTGTATTGTGGAATATAAGTGAGGTCAGCATATGACCTCTGTGGAGACAATCTCAAATTTCCACTGGCAGAATTCATAGGATAACAAACTTGTGTCCAAAAGAGCGATCCCCTGTCCGGTTTAAACAAGCAAGCAAACCCTCCGTCTCGCTTTCAATCTGCAAATGTTTAAAGCAACTAAATATTGAACAAACATAGATCTGCAAAGCCTCTTCTGATAATGTTCAAGTCTGAAGCTTTCCGTGTCCTCCCTGAGCTCCTCACATGCACTACGCTCACTGAAGACTTAAACAATGTAATCAATTAACAATGGCTATAACGACAGAATATAATAACACCACCAACAACCATAACTGAACAAATATGATATTCCCCTGGCTGCTCTAAGACTTGCGAAATGAAGTCCACTTGGAAAAGAGCTAAAGCTTTCTAAGGGGGAACAGGGGTTTATGTGGAAACATACCTTACACACTAAAATGTAATAACCTTTGAGTCTCCCGGTGTTTTACTTGGCTGGGAGAAGCACAAGATCAAACACAGACTTGGATCCAGCAGCCTTTGCCAAAAATGTCAGCGTTAAGCACTGGGCTCCAGCTTCAGGTATTTTCTTTCCCCTGGCAGGGAGCGAGAGCAACGACACTGAGCAGTGTTAACCCTAGGCGGGGCAGCCCCAAAAAGCCACCAGCACACTAACCAAGAAGGGGAAGTGAGGTCTCCCTGCTGTCATCGCTGACCATGCATGTCTAGGTAATGTAGTGTCACTGAAATCCTGCGATGGGCTCAGGAACTTGAGATATTCACATGCAATTGCACGTCTGATGACTTGCTACAATCCAGTCCTGTTGAGTTACATTGATCTCTCTGGAAGTATGAGATAACTCATACATATCATGAAAAGCAGTGACAAGAAATGACTTCAAAGCAGCGCTGATGGGACAGAGCTTCATTCCATATGTCTGCTGATAAGAGCTCCAATAATGAAGGAAGCGACTGTCATTTCTCTTGTCTAAATATAGCATACTCTTGTGAGCTGTAAGAGATCTATATTTATTGTATGCCATCATACATATGCCATGAAAATGTGTAGGCAATCTGGGTATTTTATACCTAATTTGATGATAACCCTGGTGTAAACAGGCATTAATCATGCATTTCACGCTCACATTATTGTCTTATTCCACTCTGAGCTACAGCCAGTATATGATAAGCTGTGCTTAGCTTAATGACTTGAAACAAGGGGAAACAGCTAGCCCAGCTCTGTCTAACGGCAACAAAAATCAGCGTACCATCATTTCTAAAGCTCACCAAACCAAACATCATGTCATAACTTGTTTTTCAGGCACAGTTTTTGGCAAGACACAGTGACTTCCTTAGCAAACAAGATATAATGTGTCCATAAATGACCTATAAATGCACTGGAGGGGGGTTGTGTTGTTTCAGGTACTAGTGAGACATTGAAGTCAATCCAGGAAGTCTAGTTTAAGTAACAGATCTGAGAACTTGAAGGCTTCTCATACACAGATAAACAGTTTAAATACATAGTGTTCATATTACAAAGTAATCTTGCATGTATGTGATCGGCCATTTAAGTGATTGACACGTGATGTTTTGTTGCATCAAAGATTATGCCATGTTCAATTCTTTTTTGCTAGTGCTCACTGTGTTGGCATCGTTGCTGCCCCAGACTGGACCCATTTAAACGTCAGTCTGAACTTTAAGGCAGCTTCAGTTGTAGTCGCTGAACATTGTAGCTGCAAATTCATTTAGTCAAATGCAACACTACTGCAACAATCACATCATCCCACATATAAAGTGGAAAAAAAGGATTAACCTGATCTCAAATTGAGTTTAGAGCCAGCAATCAAAGGGGTGGGAGTATCAAAAGGGACAATAGTTAATTATTTTCCAGACACCTCTGAAAGATAAATTAGGGCCTGGTTTGTGCTGAAGAATCTTGAGCCATGTGTGATGACTCTTTGATTCCCCCTGATGGCCAGAGAGAGGCCATGAGTGTAGGTCACAGGGGAATTAGGGAGAAAGTGAGTAAACTACTTCAAAGTACTTGAGACCGTATAAATATCCTCAGAAAAATAAACAGTTAGTCCGCCTGCAGTGTTTCGAATGTCTTTCTCCACAAGGCACAGGCCACACAAACCACTCGTTGCCTCTCACTCAGTCATTCACTCACAAACACACGGTCAGGGAGTGAGAGAGGGACAGGACCTCTGGCTTACAGGCGAAGGAGCCGTGTGGTGATTCGCACTCACACACTCCAGCATGAAAGAATGGCTAAAACAAGCATCTCGCGCTTGGGGCGGGTGTTGGAGCCCACCAGGTGATGATGTTTACACTGACAGAGACGTGAATGTTTGTTCAGGACAAATGGCAACCAATATAGAAAAAAAAAAGTCCCAAGTGATTTGGCAAAGTGAGATCAATGGTCAGCTCCTGCCCAACAATGCAGTGGACCAGGCGGATGTGGCTCTCCATTACTCCCCTTCCCCCCACTACCTTTAAAACCCCTCAAATATCTCCCCCATGAAAAAAAAACACCCTTAAAAACCCCCAACCTCTCCTCCTCTTTTCCTCTTCCCCGCCACCCTCTCCCTCCCCCCTTCCCACCACAGCCCCTCTCCCTGCTCCAGGATTTTGCTGTACAAACCAGGAACAGATGTCTGCCGGGGCCGTGCTGAAAGACCCCGCTGTTCTGGATGCCAGCCACATGCTTTTCATTCAGAGATGAAGGCTCACAGCTCGCCTTCTTGTGAAGCCAATTTCCCAAAAAAAAAAAGGACTGGAAAAAACAAACTCTCCAAATGCCTTCAAGTCCCTTCAAAAGCAGTACATATATGAGCACACCTTTTTGTTTCGTCTCCACCATGTATTGCTCCCTGGTTAGGCTGCATTAAGGTCAAGATTGTTGGCGTTAGTGAGGTGGAAGAGAAAAGTCATGAGATGTTTCTGATGAGAATATTTCTTAAGAGTTCTCAAAAACTTTAGGAGCGTCACGATTGTATCCTGTGCACACAACTCAAGACTACAAAATAACAGACCTTAGTTTTACACTTTTGGATGTGTACTGAAAAATAAAGTATAATTTGGGGCCACAACCTTAAGATTACACAGATACGCCAGCTTCAGATCCAAATCAAATACTGCTAACTCAAAAGGAACACGGTGACTCGAAGATATTTTCAAATGCCCAGCGGAAAAATTGTCCAAACATAATATCCATTTTGAGGAGGATAGCCAAATGAGGATTTTTATGTAAAAGGGAAAGTCTTATTCACAGATTCAAAATGAATGTTAAAAAAACCATTAGTTTACAATTAGTTAAGTGGGAACTCTTCACTTAAACTAGATTTACTATTGAGCAGTGAGTGCTGTGTAAGCACAATAAATTAGCGCCTTGCTGCTTTGAGCCCTTTTTAACCTCACGTGTGATATTATTAACATTTCAAAGTGGAATAATAAAGTTCTTTGTTGTGGAATTAAAAATGTTGACACACTCCCTCTTCACAGGCAAAGTCTGTGGGATGTTTTGAGACAAAAGATGGTGCTGAAAAGCTGAATTAGCCTGTCATTATTTGGGCATCCAAGCATGTCTCTGTGTGTGTGTGTGTGTGTCTGTGTGTGTGTGTGTGTGTGTGTGTGTGTGTGTGTGTGTGTGTGTGTTTCCAGAGGTGAAACACAGTGAACCTTCACAGAGCTCTTCCACTAATGAACGCGATTTGGATGAGCACAGAGTTAGGATTGTTCCTGCATTTTATAAATGTAATAACCACAGATACCTTGGAATACCACTTTGATCTCACCTGTAATATTTCCTACCAGGTGCTTTAACAGGTAACATTGTTGTTTTGAGCACCTGCAAAGAAGTGTCAAAATCTTAATGACTGTTGCCAGGATGAGCCAAGTCATCCTGCTGAATCACGCTCTCTTTGTCCACTAATACCTCTTTTTAAAGAGCATATAAGGTTACACACTGAGAGGAACCTGCCAGCTGTAATTTTGAATCATGGTTTGCGGCGATATCAATATTTAAACAGGCCTTTGCATCCTTTGATCTTTTGTTATTTCTTGCCAAAGCGAGTCAAAGCAATCACAATTTGTTGAAAAGAAATGACTGCTTTACTGAAAAGATGGATGGGTTTACACAAACTGATGTTGGGCACAGGCTTGTTTTCCTGGTTGTACTCCATCCTTCAGCCCATCCCCCGGGACAGGGCAGGGGGATAGAGGGGTGAGGGTTCGGAGGCTCCACTGATATCAGAGCCCTTTTATAACTCCCAGCTCTACGCTTTGAAGTCACAGCCAGACAGCTCAGGAATCCTACTCCCCCATTTGACAATGAGGAGGGGGATGGTCATAGCTAAACAATGCGTTTGGCCAATCTCATCCTGTACAAAATCATAAGCAATTGTATCTGTCCCTGCTGCTCATCAACCAGGGCTTAGTGGTGAAACTGCTGTCTGGTGAGAGCTATACGCTAAAACACTCAGGAAGAGAAAATATGGCAGAAATCCATGTAATATCATCAAATCTCATTAAAATGCAGTTTCCTCTTTGACTTTTTTTTAATCATGGTCCAAAGGTCTCCAGACATCTTACAAAGTATAATCCGATAATTATATCTGGGAAATGTCACAATGTAATCCCATCCTGGTGAAGAATTAATTAACGGTGTATGGGATCAAAAGAGGAAACGTTACAGTCTTACTGCAGATATAAATTCTATCTGTGTTGAAAGTCAGCCTGTTAGATGGGAAACTATACAGCACGAGAAACTCCCCGGGGACATCTTCCATCTTTACGTTAATGTAGGCATGGGCTCATTTCAAACAGCATGAACAGAGCTGTCACTATACGAGCAGGCTTTCACATCTTGCCTCTGCGATACAATAGTGAGCATATATGCAAGATATCATCCGAGTATCAATTTCATTCATGCTACTCGTTTATTTAAAACGGGATACTTTCCATCAGGGCAACAACCACGACATTCGTTATCAGTAAATCTGAACAATATTTTCACATTTCATCATATATTGTTTGGTATTGTTAAGTAAAAAGTTAGAAATACTTCAAATTGCCCTTTACAATTTCCTTAAGCCCAAAGTTCTGTCTTCAAATTGCTGGTTTTGTCCAATCAACAGTCAGACATCAACAGACATGTGACATTAGGTAAAGAAAAGCATAAACTGCACATTTCAGAATAGTTTACTTTTTTTTTAAAAAACAATCTATCAATGTATTATTTGGATAAGTCTTTGTTGATTGATTTTCTATCAGTGTTTTATTTTATATACGTTGGATTTATTGTATTGGGTCTACTTTTAATCCTGCTTTGGGTTTCACCAAGCCCATTTTCACTGCTTTAAACATTGATGTTTTTCGATGTAACTTCATGTTACCCTTATTTGAGAAAAAATATTTCTGTAGTAGAATATGTAGCCTGGATGATATTCAGCCTGGCTCCCATCAATACATCATGACTAATGCTATATACCTGTGGCGCCTCTCCTCTCAACCAATCCTAAATTAGCCTCAAAGAATCAAGAAAAGTAGTAGGCTGGTTAGCTAAACGCTGGTAGTTATCCAGTTCTGGTCTGGGAATGAGCCTCTAATGTAACCAATTAATGACACAAAATAAATCAGGGGCCTGACTTTGATAGAAGTGAGGGTGGGACCCACCTAAATAGTGCCAAACTTGTGCCTTTGGTGGTTTTCCTTGAGGGGAGTGTGAACTCAGCCTCCTCTGAAGCAGAGTAAAGTTCTCCTTTAATTTGCCATGAGTGGGTGGTTTTTAGCCCTGATATAATCCATAACTCGTCCACTATTACAACCACCCACATCACAGATTGTCAGTACCTCTGTGTGAACTTCTCGCAATTTCTGTCTGAGACATCGGGACTCTCGTACCCCTCAAAAACGACACACTAATTGAAGTGATGTAATGTTATGCCACAAGGGCTGCCCACTGGGAGCCGCAGTAGAATGGGAGGCATTGAGGAAAAAGACACAGCCCTGACTCATGATGCCAGCAGCCACAAGAGCAAACGTTATATCCCTCAGTCTGAGAAACGACTACCTTTCCATCCAGTGTGTGTGTGTGTGTGTGTGTGTGTGTGTGTGTGTGTGTGTGTGTGTGTGTGTGTGTGTGTGTGTGTGTGTGTGTGTGTGTGTGTGTGTGTGTGTGTGTGTGTGTGTGTGTGAGANCAGTTTGCTGCGGATTGAAGTTCATGTGCTGACTGATAAAAGTGAAGGTATTTTCTGATTCAGTTTAAAGAGACGATAATGTTGATATCTGGCGCCACCTAGTGTCAGAAGTTCATTACTGTTCCTGGTGTCAGTCTGAAGTATTGTGATACTAACTAAAGACAGACTGTCTTCTAATGTGTGTGTGTGTGTGTGTGTGTGTGTGTGTGTGTGTGTGTCTTGCCAAGCCGCTTCACACACAGGGCTCATGGCTGTCATAACCCATCCAGTGATGCTGGCAGGGGAATAACCGCTGCAGTGTTGTGCCGGAGCCAGACATGACAGAAAGAACAACAACCTACAACTTTGCTAAGACATCAGCATGTCCTCACACATGCTTTATGAAAACAGTTCCCCTTCCCCTCTGGTCAAGAAGTTCTTAGCTTTTTTTTTTTCTTCGGAAGAGGGAATGTAACAGCTTCTAACAGACAACTTTGAAGTGCTTGACAGGCTCATCCCCATCAGCACACACGCATACACACCTGGGCACACTTTTGACATGAGAGTTGCATGTGCAGAATAAGAAGATGGAATTTCTAACAGTCAACATTTAACAATTTAGACAGAATAAATAATAATACATAGCATTTTTTATTTGTTTTAAACAACAGATATACATACATTTTTTTAGTTTTACTCTTTGTAAAAACCACTTGATCCACACAATCTTAACAATTAAAGGGAATAATTAATAGCCTTATATAGTATTTTCAATATGTTTTTACCATTAGGTATAGGGAGCAAATAAAGCCATAAACGCCTCATACCTGCATGCTCTTGAGCTTGTGATCCGTCGGGCTGTATCTCTCACATTCTTCCATCCCTTTTCGGAGGAAGGCGTTCACTACAAAACTGTCTCCTGAGACATGAAGAAAACACACCGATTAGCAGGTAAACATCTCAAGCTTAACCTATTTTATAAGATTATCATAATTAATAAACAATCATTATACAAAATAACCAGTTTATCCTCACCTTCAGGGTTTTCTCTGCGCTTGCACGCTTCAGTTCATCAGAGACAGGGATGTGAAAAAGACATTTGTTAGTCTTTGTAAGGATAGGAATATTTTTAAAATACTGTCAATAAGTGCGGAAAAACTTGAACATTTCTTACCATGTTTTGACTGAAGTTTCCCCATTCTTAAGTCCCTCTTCCCTAGATCAATGAACGTACTCCGATATGGCAGAAGGTGAACACAGTCACTGCTTCAGCATGGTCACATTGTGTTTATTCTGCGAGAAGGAAACTCCAACTTCATCCATAGGCAGGTAATTTAGTCGCTTGTTCATTGAAGTATCACTTGAAAATATATAAATGTTTAAAAAATATCTGTGCAGGAGACAGGGCACTCGATGTCTGCCTCCAGACTTCCCTTCAGTCCGACTGAATGCAGAAGCGCTTTGAACACAGCTCACATCCCGGAGCATCAAGGCAGACAGCAGGTAGGGCACTTCCGGTTAGTGTTTCTACAAAATAAAATATCAACATGCCAACATTTTAACAAGTGATAAAACATTCACGCGAAAAGGAGAAAATGATCAACTAATTACTGAATAAAAAAGGGAATTCGTTATCCAAATTAAATTGTTGACATTATCAGACACATTTTCATTTGATCACAAATCTACTAAAACCGATAGACGGATTTTGTATCAAATTATTTTTATTTCATGACCGGTAGCAGCAAAAACAAAATGTATTGTTTATTAATAATTGAATAGCCTAATTATAAGAGTATCAACACTTATAACAAAAACCTTAACCCTTTTTAGCATATGCCCAGGTTAAAAATTGTATATGATATTCCAGACAGAAAAAGACATGAGTAGGCTACACTTATTGAATTGTATCTTAATTAAAGGTTGAAATGCTGCCTTTTTTCTTTTAAAACAGTATTAAAGTAAACAACGACAACACGGTTTACACCCAGCAAATCCTTACATTTGACAAGTTATCCATTATTTTGAAAAGCGAATGGATTCATTTCCGGTTGTAGGTCTTGTTTAGCTTGTCGCACTTTCGCCTGGTTTGGCAGCTCGTGTGGCGTTGAATGTCAAACCGCGTCCTCTGTTGGTGTGATTTTCCGAACAGCTCCATTCATGGTTTTCAAAGTGGACCAATATTTATGACTAGGACACTTTCCTTTAAATAAATAATTCGTTTTCCGTTATTCAATGTCAAATTCGGCCTGGTAGTAACACAGGTCAATTAAATGGGTAAAGCTGTACACTAGTAAGTTGTGAAATAACAGCTAATTATCCACAAAGTGCTGTGATGTACACTAATATTACAGCAAAATAATTTATGTTGGATCACTTCAAACTATTTCGTTTTGTAAAACAACAGAGGCTTTTTTGGTGTGCAATTATTAACATTATTAGTAAGTTGTTATAGTACAAGTCTGTGTGTTATTCAAACACCATTTCGATCCACATTAAACTTGCCATTATTTGCTTTGGTTGTGTGTGCAACGGATGCTTAAGATAACATGTTGTTTATTAAAGAAAAACAGGAAGAACATGTTGTACCAGACATCAAAAGCTTTTTAGCAGTTTAATAGTTGTTCCCTTTGGCAGGGCGTTAAAACTGGGCCTGGCCGCAGGACACATGCCAAGAGTTATGTATTTCCATTCACTAAGGCACACTTTGGCTCAGTATGAAGACACAACTGTCATCTTAGTGTTTTGTAAATATTCCACTCCTGTGCCGCTGATTAAACTCAACATAAGGAGATATGCTATGCTGATCTTTGCATGTGATCAAGGCATAAACTGTTAGTACACGCCTGGTGTCTCACTCGCTCACTGCTCAAAAGGGCTGCTGTCAAACAAAAAATGACAGCCCATTCCTTAAATCTTATCCTTTACCTAAACAGAGCAGCTGGAGGAACATCAGACCCATGCTTTCTCTATGCTGCTGCAGAACATCTTATTACCAGCATACCGTGATGAATGGTGAGTGCAACTATATATTGCTCTTCCTGTCAATTTGTCTGCCATTTGACTTCTTCACAGACTGCTCAGTGGCTGACAGGATGAGCCGACATTTGCATAGCTCATTGATGGCAGCTTCTTTGATCCTACTTGCCTTGCCTAATTATCACCATTTCTTTATGCAGCCTGGCTCCCAGGATTCTGCGTCTGTACAAGGTATCTCTCCTTTATCCTTATCCTGTCTAGCGCTCTCTCTAACATCCAACTTAAATAGATGACATACATATGGGATATAAAAAAATCTGAAGCATACTGTTCGTGCCGTTTCTGACAGGATTGCCGGAAACAGACAGAGGATGTCTTTAAAGAGCAATGATAAAAGTCCTGGTTTTTCATCAAAGGCTGTCATGCAGATGAAGAATTGAAAAGCCCTGACATGGCTTGACTTTTATGTGCTCTTAGTGCTTCTTTGCACAATAGATGTGGATCATTATTCTGCCAAAAGTGCAGTGTTTTACGTCAATCAACCTCTTTAATCTATCATTTTTTACTCAGAGAAATGAGTGATAGTTTCCACAATTTAGTGTGCAGCTCTGTTCAGTTTCCCCCTAACATGCCTATAAGTTAATTCCCTCCCTATGTGAATCACCATTGGCACATGCAGCGATATTCCATTGCTTTCAGCCATGTACCTTGTTGAGAGGATAAACATCTGACTGTTTGTTATGTTTGGAGTTTTCTGATATTTTCAAACTGCTTGCAACAGTGATAAAACCCTGTAACAATAAGGCTTATGACTTTTCATCCTTCTGCGTCTTGATTGCCTTTCAACAGCTGCCTGGTTTTGGAGTAACTACAGTCAAAAGAGAAAAAGGCCTCCAGACAGAGCGATTATGGTTTTATTTACAATGCCCGTTCTAACAGCTCTCTTTCTTTATTTTTCCTCTGCCCTTTGTGATCATTGACCTGATTAGAAGAACGGGGAGCTCTTTCATGCGATTCACCTCACATAAAAACTTAATTGACATAAAATCAGTGGGCACTTAATTAAATATAAAAGATACACTGGAATTAAAAAGGGATAATTCACAGAAGCAACAATACGCTTCCTTAATGAAAGGACCGCTTTCAGGGGAAATCCATTCTGGGATTCTTGTAAAACCTAATACTTGTGAATCCTTTAAAAAGGTCTTGATTACAGTATCAATCTTTTTGCTTGATCTTAACGCCAGCAGTATAATCAAATCCATAAAAGTCTCACGTGAAATATACTCAATGGAACAGCCAAGAAAGGTCATTTAAAGTGTGATGGCGATAAGATTGAGTTTAAATGAAGTGTGTGAAAAGAGATGAACTGCTTGCTTTCCTTTTACATCGTGGAACAGCCTGCAGAATGCACCTTTGAAGTGGAGTGAAAAAGCTGTTGCTCAACAACAAACAAAGGGCACATTGTCTGAACCCGGCAGCTGACATGCAAAGCGGCAGAGCATTCACAGAATGCAAAACATGTTCATACGAACAATGGAGCCACTGATCTGTTCATGTAAACTGCGCATTTGGCCGATACATTTTATAAATGAATCCTCTTTCAACAGTTTTGTTTTAAGGGCAGATTGGTGGCAACCACGCGCAAACAGTCAGTCGGACAGTATACGCATATTTCCCTTTGAGTCTCATAACGGAGGACTACTGTGTAGCTGCACATTGCACTCTTAGTAAAACCTGGAGCAGCTTTTTTACTATTAGATCTGCATTTGTGTGGGTTAATTGTTTTCATTCATTACAATTATTTAGATAACCCACATGAGACATGCTCAAGGTCATCTGCAATCTGGGGTCAATGCTATGGGCATTTTCATTTTCCTCTCCCGATATCACATATTTTCAAAAAACCCGCAATAATTAGTCTATTTAAAACTGTTCAATGGCATATCTGCGCCACCAAGTGGTGGCCGCAAAACCTCCATAATGCATCTGCATATCAAAAACCAACATGAAAATAATGGATATTGTTTATTACAAAGTTATATACAAAATAAAGTCGTAATGAACACATTAATCCAGAGAGTTTAAAGAGGACTGTTGTTAACATGAATATAGAACTGACAAACATAACTTAACATTTGTAAGTGATGGTCTATGAGGAACATCCCTTTCTAAAACACATGTTTAAGGGAAAGTTCACATTTCTCAACATGAGTCGGTATCTTGCATGAACATTAGCCTTTTCTACAGATTCTGTGGATGGAGTTGGATCAGTGGGATAGCAACTTTTAAATGAACACCAGAAAAGGGAATTTAAAAAAAAAGTTCCCACATCTCAATGAGATATCTTCAAAACAATCCATGAAAGGAGCTAATGTGTTTTACAAAAGGTAACGTATGCCAATTATAGATGTGAACTATCCCTTTAACAAAAGGAACCGACAAAAAATGGTGGCACTGTTAAGCTAAATATAAAAATACATAAAAATATCAGAAAACACACAAAGCATTTGGCACTCCATCTTAACCCAAACTGCAAATACTGAAAACCAACTTCGCAGCAGCACCAACAGAATCACCTGAACAAACATTTATGTTAGAGATAGTATTTGTTAAAAAATATGTAAAGGTCGTAATTTCCAAAACCTTGAGTTCATTGTAATTTTGTTGAGGAGGGCTCATGAACCACCGTGTGTCAGCCTTTGGGCTTTGTAAAAGTTCAGATACCGTTCACCAGATGAGCTTTTTCCTCCCTCTGTTTCTCCACTGTTTGGTGCATAGCCTCCATAAAACTCTCAAGGGTTGCTGTTGGTGTCTGCAGGCAAACAAACTGCGTTAAGAAAACCAAACAACTCTTTTCTCGCTACACTCGGAAGAACAAAATCGAATTCTTACCTTTACGAACAGCGCGTGGGCTAGAAATGGTAACTTCCTGAGTGCTCTTCCACTCAAACCTTTGCTTTTTCTGGAAAGGAAAAGAAAAACAACATAAGCCTCAGGCTGTTTCAGTTCCCACCGGCACTCAGTGCTATACAAGAGCACGGAGATGGTGCAATTTGGGTTCTATTGCATTATGGGAGGTAGGGCTGTACCCGAATATCAGAATATCCGAATGTCCGTTCGTTGGAGTACTATTCAGGTTTCAATTTCGTTACTCGTTTTTTTATTTTCGTTTTTTTATTTATTTATTGAAAACACCAATATCAACGTCAGAGCTTGTGCCTCTTCGGGGGGGTGCCAACACTGCCAACGTTATCGTTTACTTTCTTAGTCTTTATATGTAGATATTACTTTTTCTCCGTTAATCTCCGTCACGTTGTTTCCATAGCAACAACAACTCCCTGTCAACAGCGCTAACTCTCCTTCAAAATAAGGAGCGGGCCGAATATTTGAATATTCGCTGCTGATTACTACCGAATATCCGGAGCCCCAAAAAATGGTATTCGGGACAGCCCTAATGGGAGGTCATACTCACTGAGCAATGCTCCTCAGGTTCAGGCTGTGCTCGGACACCTCACTCTTGGCGAAGCGCATCGTCTCCAGCTCAAACATGGTAAACAGCTGCTGCCGGGGGTAGATGATCTGGCACTGCACAAATCAGAATCAGAATACCTTTATTAGTCCCACAGAGGGGACATTTACATTGTTACAGCAGAAAAGGGCAAAGACAGCTTAATGTTACCTAAATCACACAGCATGAAGCAGACACAATTCATCAATCCAGCCCATTATATTTTAAGTATTGTCTTTGTTTTATGCTACTTAGAGCTGAAACGAATAGTCAATCAAGAACATATTGGTCAACTATTTCCATAAAAGTTTTTATTTTATTGGAATATGTAGATTTCATGCTTTTATATCCTAATAACGTAATTATTCAGGCTTTGGCCTAACAAAACTCGACATTTAAAAAAAGAAATGACTTTGTACTTTAAGAAACTAGAATGGCCATTTTTCACTATTCTCTGACATTATATAGACCAAATGTTAAAGGTGACCTATCATGCAAAATGCACTTTTGTACATCTTTTATACATGAATATGTGTCCCAGGTGTTCCAGGGAACTCAACAAGTGTCAGAAAACACAACCCTCTCTATTTTCCTCCATACCCAAATCTCTTAAAAAGGGGCTGCAACGGATCTGATACAGACTGATCCAGATTTGAACACTTCTATGACGTCACAGAAGTGGCGCTACGGCTATTGGGCCAACTCCACCAATCAGGAGGAGACAGCCACGGACATTGCCGTTCGAAAGCGCTGGAGACGCTGTAGTACATATCCCAGGCTTGTAGATGGTGCTGTTCTCACAGAATCAGCCCATGCAAAGACAGTGTTACATTGAGCGAAATGAGGAATGGCTAAAATGCATGATCTGTTTGGTGTTTGAAAAAAAAAAAAGTATAAATATGCCTTATATAGGTATGGTGAGCGCCCCCTAGTGGTCCATGAGTATATTAGTAACATTTCACATTTGAAATAAATAAATACATTTAAGTTTTCCGCATTCTCGCAGGAATATCTCCATAATGGAGCGAGCTTAAGTTTCACTTTCGATTGAATGATATAGCCCAGCGCAACACCTTCGTCACACATGTTGCCACCTGTTTGTACCATTTTCAGGCGATTTGTAATCTGTTCTAGAAAAACGATGTGTTTGTTAGGTGGTCCGCGAGTGTTTTTTTATTGGTTAAGTGGTCCTTGTTATGAAAAAGTTTGAGAAACACTGCGTATAGACCTACAACCATTGGGGGGATTTGGGGAGAGTCTTGTTTAAGTACACTCGACATATGGACAGAAAAAAATGGGGGTTGAACCAGTAACCCTTTCATCAGTGGACACAAAAAAGATGAATAATTGCAAATAACGACACAATGTTACTGAGTGTTGGGTCACCTTCATCAGCTCCTCCAGGCAGGAAAGGTAGATGTTGTAGATGCCCTTCTCTGATGGAGGTCCGATGTACTGCTTGATGTCAGCTCTGTCCACAAACGCCAAGTCTATCTTGTCCGTCACATTCGAGGTCGTCAGAATCACCACGTTGGGATGTCTAAAATATGAAACAAACAAACTTGTTTAAATGGGACTAATTCAAAGTATGACGGAAGGATTTCCCAGTGCAAACGATAAATAACAGTGATTATAAGAATGCAAAACTAACGGTGATTTGCTACCGTAATATCTCGTTTGGAATATGAGGAAATGAACTGCGGTCTGGCTCTCCCAGCTTGCACGCGGTTTGATTGGCTGCGCTTGCACTGGCGGGATTTGCATAAACGGGATTTGATTGGCTGATGCCAAGCATCGAGCCTCAAAAGTTGAACATTGTTCAACATTTGAACATTGAACATTGCTCAAAAGTTGAACATGCCGATAGATGCTCGTGATGCTTGCAAAGCCATGCCATGCTCCCCACAATGCAGTTCGGCGAAGATTCAAAATCTTTTACGTCACCCCATTGAAGTGAATGGGCGAAGCGTTGAAAGCATTTTTCGATGCCTGTAGTGTAGACGGGCCGTAAGGCTTATGGTCACAAGCTATAAGGGAGAGGTTCTAAAAGAGTACATAGACAATTTTACTTCCTCACCGTTTGATCTGGTCCAGCTGAGTGAGAACGGCGTTGACCACTCTAATGGCATCAGAGGGCTCTGTCCCCGCCTGGCAGGCACTCCTAGCTGCTGTCAGACTCTCCACCTACCCACCATGAACATTTTCCCACAAGAGCAGCCATGGTCACATCAACGGGAGATAATTAGGTATAGACAGCCATCTTGTTGATTTAAGTGAATCTGAAAAAAATCTATGAAGGAGTGTACATAATAATTGGATTTTAGGGGCTTAGATAATACAGATTCCAATAAAAGTATTTCATCTTTACCTCATCTATCAGAACAAACACAAGGGCGTCTTTGTCGTCAATCAGCTGTTGGATTTTTTGAAACATCTTTGTGACCAGCTTACCACTCTGTAACAAAAAAGCATGATAAAAATAACATCAATTAAATCTGGAACAATTGTTAATGAAACAAGGTAACATAAAAGGAGCCAGGTGTACCTCTGAGAACCACTTTGAGAACAAGCTGTGGCTGTTTATCTCCACAAATTGCCCATAAGAATACCTGCAGGGAGAGGAGTGTATTTTCAAATGAAAAGAGAAGGTGTAATTACTGCTGAAGCTGTAACACTAAAATTAGGATTGTCTTACCGACTCGACAGTCTGATTGACAGCTTCTGGGCGAGAGCTTTGCAGAGTGATGTTTTCCCTGTGCCTGGGGGGCCTGGACAAACAATGACAAACCACTTTTCACACACCCATTTCAGACACTTCAACCTCAATGGATAAAAAAGGTGATATCTTCTTTGTTATTTACCGTGAAGGAGCACTACACGGTTCCACGAAATCAGGTTGCTGTTGACATTTTTATCCGAGAAGTAAATTGTTGTTGTGACATAATCCAGGAGCTGAAGGAAAATATAAAAAATGAGAAGTTGAGGAGTGAAAAAGTTATGCAATCATGTTCTCACAACTGCCAATTCATGTATTTTACCTGGGTTTTTACTCCGCTCTCATATACCAGACTCTCCCATATCCCATGGAATTCAGCTGTGAAAATTAGATAGAGGAATTGAGGGGAACATTCAGCAGAGATTGAATTTAAATGAGACAAACATATTCATGTTCATAAGATGAATCCAAGCAAATCAAAAAAAATAAAGCCAACAGGGAGTGTCAATCAGTTTGCTTCAGTCTTTTTGTTCTGTCTTTATTTGTTGTCAGCACTTTGCCCATTAATTCAGCTGCATATTGCTGTAACATCCGCATGATCACCTTCTCACCTATAGGAGATGTGATTCATCCTTTTTGAAGTGTACATTAACTCATATAGAAATAACACATTGCATACCAAAATTATGACTTCCTGTTTTAGGTTATTGCTGGCTCTCCAACTTTTCAAACTAAGAAGGCAAGCCTTTTCCTCAAGATGTTTTCTATTCAACATGTTATCCTTCTCCATGTTTGGAAGTGTCACCTGCTGGCAGCAACCAGTGATTGGCTGCTGAAAGCTCCTCATCCTCCTCCAAACTGAGCGTGCTGGGTCCATCCTCATTCAGAGTGAAGATGTGAACGGAGACAGAGCAGCTCTTCAAATCCAGAGGCTAAGCAGGGGGAACAAATGGGGGGGGGGAAACAGCTTAACAACTGCTAATCATTATTACTATAATGAGAAACAAAATGATGGAATATAATCGCAAGTAACAGACCTGTGTGACCAGTTCCTCAACATCAACTATAGCCACAGACTCCACATGTTTCTGCAGGTAGTCCTCATCAAACTCTGTCCATCTGTAGTTTCCAAACACCATGCTGTGGCGATTCAGAAGAGCCAGAACATGAATCCTCACCTCGGACCGTTTAGCTGTGCTGAAATGCAAACAAGAAATGGAAAAACGCAATTACATTATTGGTTATCATTAGTATAACACAGTAAGTAAACATATGTATGGCAGAGATACCATTCAATACTAATATGAATATTGGTTTCTATACTTTTACAAAACTAGGGATGCTCCGATCGATCAGTATACTGCCAGACTCGTGAAGCCATTTTTGCAAGCTTGTTGTGGTGTCCGCAAATGACAATAAAATAGCGGTATGCAACGTGTGTGAAGCAGCAATCCTGCAGCTCCACCCGAGAGAGAGAGAGAGAGAGAGAGAGAGAGAGAGAGAGAGAGAGAGAGAGAGAGAGACAGTGTTATGTTGGTTGTTGTTTGTGGAAGCGCCACTGAATGAGCCCCATTATCGGGTTGTAAACATCACTTAAATGGAAGATCCCCATAGGCCCCGCCCACTCGATCGGATCGGCCGATACTGATTCCGGCGATCGGCCCCAAAATTGGCGAACGGAGCATCCCTATACAAAACATACTGTGTGTGTATTTGTTTTCCCACGGTAGTGTCTTTGGTTTCACACTTTTACGTTTTCAGTGACATGTTTAAACTACTTAGCCTGCCCACCTGTGAGATTTAACATGGACCTCCACATTGATGTCTTGTTTCTGGTTTCCCACCTCCATTCTGTCGCCGTCCATCTCTGCAAAGCTGCAGACAACAGAGCAACAATCATGACTTTATTGCAGCATTGTTTACTATTTGCTAAACGTTAACTAGGTAACTTAAGCGATAGTGAGCTTTAGCTAGCTAACTTAGGTGGCTAACGTTAACGTATCTCAAGTAGTAGCTGAAGCTTATCAGTCAGTCTACTACATTAACACAACTGTAAACATACCTCACACCATTTAAGACAAGACTGGGAATACTTGCATCCACCAAAGTTGTGGTACCCAAGAAACTACGGACGGTCCGCTGTCAGAAAGCCGACAACACTCGCTCAAATACCGCGCCGATTAGTTAAACCCGGAAGTGCTTCATTTAATTTCTGTATCACTTCCGCCGCTAGCTTTCTTGCTGCAGAGCTACAGTAAAGCTAGCTACTACTTGCAATATAATTGGAATAAAGTCAAATCTTCGGATATAAAACACGGAGAGATGGGGAAAAAACACAAGAAACATAAGCCGGAGTGGAGAACAGTTGATGGTACCTGAATACATATTCAAATAATAGTTACTGCTTTTGTTTTAGCTAGCTTTTCGTTAGCTAGCCTAGCTTACCTGGCTAGCTCAAGTGACATCAGATTTGCATTGTTTTTGTTATGAATGTCTGTTCTTATCAACCAACAGGGTGCACATCCCACACATCTCTGTTATGGTGTCCTGCTAAAAGTCCAAGTAAATCGGATAGTAATCAATATTGTTCGTGTTTGTTTATGTATAACGGGGGGAATCAAATATTTTCCTAAACAGGGGAACATTCATACATACATACATATACATTGTAATTACACTTGTTTTACATTGTAAGATACATTATAATGCAATACTTTAAAATATGTATTCTATAATATACAACCGTATACCTAATAATAATAATAAAGAGAATGGGAAGAAATTTGATTAATAGCCCATAGCCAGAGTTAACCAGAGTATTGCACAGTTAAATTATTATTGCAAAGAGAAAGGCAACATATTATTTTCATGTGAAGTCAGGGTTGTGTAGTTGTATTTATAAACATAGTATGCGGTTATAGCTGATGAAAACATTGTTGAGACAGTTGTATCTATCTCCTTTCTTTTGCATTGTGATTTTAAAATTGTAATTAATAATTGCAACACAAACAGTTGAGCAAAAGCAGAAGAGTCATCTTCTACACTACACTAAAACAACACAGTAAAATTCCATCAAACCCAATCATTCAACATACAGTGGAAGGTTTTCTACAAAAGTTTATTATAGCTACTTCTTTTACAATACACAACATATTTAGCGTTTAAAGTAATAGCAGAGAAAACTTGCAAGATTCCTATCATATTAATAAACATTATACTTAATGTTCACGTACTCCTTCCACAACTTTTCACCTTGCATCATGAATTGTTATCTCTACTCTTGCCTTCAATGTTGTTTATTTTGGCTTTAGACTGTGAAGACAAGGCTCTTGAGAAGCCCCTGAAGCTTGTGCTCAAAGTTGGAGGAAGTGAGGTGACGGAGCTCTCTGGTTCGGGCCATGACTCCAGCTACTACGATGACAGATCAGACCATGACCGGGAACGGCACAAAGACAAAAAGAAGAAGAAGAAGAAAAAATCTGAAAAGGATAAAGACAAATATGCCGATGATGATGAGAGAAGACGACGGAAGGTTCGTTTACAAAAGAACATTATACCATTTGCATCTGTGTTTGGTGCCTTTGTAAGTTAAAAACTGGTTTTGATCCTATACCAAAGGAGGAAAAGAGGAAGAAGAGAGAGCGAGAGCAGAACGAATCAGATGCTGCAGCTTCTACTGCCCCCAGCAACGTCGGCGTGGCTGTTGAACCCTTCACATTGCCAAAAAGTAGCATAAGCATAAGTATTGGACTAGAGGTGAGTAAAATAACGTAGCCCGCTAAATATACCCAAAAGCTTCTTAATGATTCCCTCCCTCACAACATGACTGTATCTCATTAGCCAGAGGAGAAGAAAAAGAAGAAAGAGCGAGAGAGAGATAGAGAGTTTGAGCTAGAGGACGAAATGGATGAGTTTGACCCCGATGGGAAGATGGAAGGAGATCCGCTGGGAGACAGGCCGGTCCGAGCATGCAGGACACAACAAGGTGAGAATGCCTACCTCTCTATCGGAACAATATCTAAAAGATTTGAGAAGCAAACGTTACTTCTCCTTTTGGCGATTATTTAATTGTAGATGTGTTCGTAAATACCTGAATTTCCATATGTTTTCCAAATGCAGAGAGTGAATCCACTCCTCGTCAACAACTGCTGGAGCACTTTCTGAGGCAGCTGCAGAGGTGAGATACACTGATTTCACTCTAATTGCAGCATCCACATGTATTGTCAACATTCTGTCCTTCATCCTCATTGCTGCTTCTCAAGAGCTATAACTAGAGACCATTGTTCAATATTTTAAAGATCCAGAAGCATACAGACTAAGGGTTAAGGGCAAGGCAGAATGATACATGTTCCTTAAGCTTCATATGGATTTTTTTGTTTTTAAACCATCTAGCACAAACATATCATACATCTATTTGCATATTACACTGGTAATGAATGAGCCCAATCATACTGCCCGAAACGTGAAACCAAATGTCAACTTTGTATATTTAGAATGTCAAATTTACAAATGTACATTAAATGTCCTGAAAGCAGATTCAAATGACTTTCCTCTAACCCCAGTAAGAATCTAAGAAGAGCAAAGTTTGCATGTTGTGGTTTTTGCAACACCTACATACAAAATATTGTTGGGGGAAATAAACATTGCTGCATTTACAGGTAGTATATTTTGCCTAGATTCTATTTCTGTATTTATAATCTGGAGGGTAGTGTCAGTCATGTTTTGATAGAAACGTTGTGTGTGACTTCTGGAGTGGAGTGCACCAGCTGGGCGTAAGCTGGGCGTAACTCTACGTCCGACGTAGAACCGAAGGTTAAGACCAAACTAAAGTTATGACTAGTGCACCACTTAGACTTATGCCCTGTATGCGTTGCGCCCGGGTGTAACTTTTACGCCTAGTATGGAGCAGGCGTAAATCGGAAAGAGAGACTAGTATCCATAGTAACGTAAAACAGGCAAGAAGGAAAATAACTATGGCAGTGCGTCTTGTTTACATGTTGTAACAACGAAAGGGCTTTAAGACGAGAGAGTAATTTTTCTCTTCTTTTGGTTTCTGTTATCCATGACTTCGTTATCCAAATCTTAGTTTGCTCTGAATGGAGGAGTTCGAGTTTTAAATTATGTAGACGTGTGTTGCTTGGCAACAATTACTGTTTTGCGTGTATTCACGTGGACGCGCATCTTAAGACCAGGCGCAGCTACGACCTAGACTGGTCAGGCTTGGTGCACTCGGTGTAAATTCAAATCACTAAGTTGGACGTAGGTAAGCCCAACGTTCGAGTTAAGACCTACTTTTTTACGCCCAGCTGGTGGACTCCACTCCTGATGTTTAAGCCAGATGTTGTTATCAACACTAGGACAACGTCAGAGCAAACGTTAAGTCCACAGTACAATCTGGTCTGGTTCTTCGAATCACAACACAGCAAGATCCATTTATATTGATCGTATTGACCTGAAAGATAACGTGCGCTATTATGATCCCAAAACTTGCGCTCAAGTCTGAACAAATCTTAAGCTTGGTGCTGTATTTAATAATGTTATGCACTACTTTCAGGAAAGACCCCCATGGATTCTTCTCATTTCCAGTAACAGATGCAATCGCTCCCGGTTACTCAATGATCATCAAACATCCTATGGACTTCAGCACCATGAAGGACAAGATTATGAACAACGATTACAACACAGTTACCGAATTTAAGGTGAGGAGGGTTTTCAACACAAGGAGAAAGTTGGGATGTTGAATATGTATTATACTGCGTAAGAAAGTGCCAGCAAAACAAGTTTGTCTTAATACCTGTTCGAACAATTATTTGCCTTCAGGGGGACTTCAAACTGATGTGTGACAACGCCATGGTGTACAATCGACCAGAGACCGTCTATTACAAGGCTGCCAAGAAGCTGCTCCACACAGGATTCAAGATGATGAGCAAGGTAATGTGGTCAAAGGGACGATGAAACCAGCTTAGTCCATGTTAGCTGTCTTGTTTACTGGCTTAATTGAAAAGTAATTTACCTGTTTTGGTACTTCACTTCCTTTTCAAGTATTTTTTTACAAGAAATGTATCACTACATATCTGCCTTAAAATATATTTCCATAAATTGTACATTTTAGTTTAATATTTGAATTTGAATACATTTGAAATGTACGTCAGGCAGACAGACAGCAGTAATAATGTCACCTGGAGTGTAAGCGTGGCACTGCTCCATTTACAGTGTATGATGGCATGTATTCAAAGTATTATGACATTTTCCACTGCCCAGCAGCAGAGCATAATCAGCCCTACACATACACAAAACTCAAGTCTTGATGATACGATCTTATTGGAATGTCAACAATATTATTTGAGGGCCCTTTAAAAACTCACTCTAATCATCAAAACCATCCCCACATCCATACATTATCCATACATTTACAGTAAAGCAGTCACAATAAGTGCGGCCCTATTATCCTCTGCCCTTTGTACAGGAGCGGCTTCTGGCTCTGAAACGCAGCATGTCCTTTATGCAGGAAATGGACTACACCCAGCAGGCAGCCATTTTGGGAGATGAAGATCTTGAGGATGATTTACCTCTTCCAGAGATAATCCCCAGCCCAGTGGAATCAGCTAAGAAGTCCAAGAAACAACCAGTCAAGGACATGAAGGAAGTCAGGTAATCTAGATTAAATGTGACTTTTGTGCACATTTATGAAATAATATAATAAATGTAGTCAAAAAGAGCATGGAGGAAAGTCCTGCTTATTTGATGTGCCTCTGATTTAACACCCTGTCAGTGTAATATTGCTGTAACGCTGTTATTTGTGTCGTTCCAGTTACCTGTTTGAACCAGAGGGGAACGCTTGCAGCTTGACTGACAGTACAGCAGAAGAGCACGTCCTGGCACTCGTTGAGCATTCAGCTGATGAAGCTCGGGATCGGCTCAACAGATACATGCCCAACTCCAAGGTTTTCCTTTTAATGTGTCTACTGTTTCTATGTATACATACCATTTCTAGCTATATTTTATGAGAATAACTGACAAATTGGTGGTTAGGATTTGCATTATATTGCACACGAATGAGAATAAAAAAATAAAACAATAAAGATATAAATATCAGCAGTAGACGACAAACAAAATACGCAGAACATTGAATATATATTTCAAGCTTCTTATGTTTTTATTGACAAATGATCTTCTGTGTTTTCAGATGGGCTATCTGCGTAAAGAAGCAGACAGTTCTCTTCTTTATACGGTTGTAAATCAGCTTGAACCTGAGGTAGAAGGTTTGTCATCATTGTGATCATTTATCTTTTATACAGATTTCAAAGCCCTATGTTCACACATGATTGGAGCGACATTAGTATGATTATCCTTTTTTTCTTGCAGAAGTGGACACTCATAAAGTGGACCTGAGCTCTTTGTCAAATAAGCTTCTGCCGGGATTAACAACTTTGGGTTTCAAAGATGACAGGAGACACAAAGGTATGGCAACCGGCTCTAATTACCATTATTCAAACCAAATTAATAACATTTGCTAGAAATTGCAACAAAGTCTATGACCTATAACAGATGTTGCATTTCTCTTGTTCTGTATAGTGACTTTTCTGAGCAGTGCCTACAACGTCCAGACCCTTCAGAATAACTCCATCTATCCAGACCTGCAACCTGATGAGGTGGACATGCTTTATTCAGCCTATGGCGATGACACAGGAGTACAATGTGCTCTCAGGTAAGGGATTTTTCTATCATAGGTTACACTTAAATTGAAAATAATGTGTCCCCATTCTTTGCTTTCCAGTTCTCAACATGTTCACTTTCTCCCTCAGCATACAGGAGTTTGTCAAGGGCTGCAGCGGTGTCACAAAGCATTGGGTCGACACGCTTCTGGACAAGATGACTGCAGACGATCACACTAAAGCTGTCAATCAAATCCGACAGGTATCTAACTTTATACTTGATGTGCAGAATTACTTTGCTGCCAGTCTCCAGGGTATTCTTGACCAATTATAGCACACTCTGCTCTCTGGCCTATCATGTGTTTGATGCTCATTTTACATTTCAGAAACGAAATATCATGCTTAAACCCGATGAAACCAAATCCAACATCTGTGACATGCAGGTATGCTGTAGTTTATAAAACAGTGATGGTGAATTCAAATCTTTGCCTGTATTTGTCTGACTGAAGCTGTGTATTTCTGTCCAGATGGCAGACGGCAGCGGCCTGGGAGACAGTGGCTCAGTCCTGGACTTCATGTCAATGAAGAACTACCCAGATATGTCTCTGGATATATCCATGCTGAACTCATTAGGTGATTTTCCCCATCAACACTGTCAGTGGCTACATTAACATGTACTCCAATAATCCATTTACCTCATTAAGAAATGGAAATGAGAAGGTGAAGATTATGGAAGTGCATAACTTGCGTTAATGGGATAATGTTTATTTAACAAGAGAATGTGTGGAGCTGAATATTCACAATAATCGTCCTATGAGATTTTACTACATTATGAAACACACACTGAATTCAAACTTCTTGATTGCTACTTGCCTTGCAGACTTGTTAGATATAATCCTCTACTCCTCTTTTTCTGCTATATATGCTGGTGGCATTTTTTATTCAAATGATCTTGCCTTTTTTCCATCAGGTAAAACAGTTAAAAAGGAGCCGTGTAACGAGGATGGCCAGCAGCAATTTGATGAAGCAGACAAACTCCTGCAAGAGTTCCAGGACGCTCAGGTGGACAGAGTCGGCTCCAGACCATCGTCCAACCTGTCCTCCCTCTCTAATGCCTCAGAGAGGGACCAGCATCATCTAGGTATCTGCCATAGGACAAAACTAGGATCCCTGCTATTGCCTTTTTTAGCTACAATTTTAAAATCACATTAGTGTCCTTAGTATGATAATGTTCCGTAATTCTGTGTTGCTCAGTTTCTGGGTAAATATCAACTAGTTACACCAGTGCCACAACATTAGAGCCATATTTTCTCTCTCCACAGGGAGCCCATCACACCTGGGCGTTGGGGACCAGTCTGAAATGGTTCCAGACCCCTACGAGTTTCTGCAATCTCCGGAGCCAGAGAGCACATCTAACAGCTGACCACACACACTGCCATTTTGTTATCCTGGTGTTAACAGCACTGGGTACTCAGTCTTGGACTGATTTAAACACTGCGGAAACTGCAGGAGCCTCTGACCTTTTTAAAGACTAAATATGATTGTACAGGATGTTTGTAGTGTCATTGTATGTTTTTGTATTTGTGAAACAACTGAAAAATAAAATCTTGCACCTGTATTTATAAATGCGTGTGGTTAAATAAGCCAAATAGAAACTGTTATCAGCTGTATTATGCAACAAATATGCTGTGGGAACTGTCAACATGTATAAAACTCGTCGGAATATAGTGCAATTGCAGTTAGAGGATGTTGTAAGATTATACGGCCAAGTAAACTTCTGTGTTTTAACTGAGCAAAATTTGCTTTTTTCCACTACTGATACACAAAAGGGAAGTAATATGTTCAGCATATTGTTACATGAGAGGTTTAAGATTTAAAAATGGGTCTTATAAAAGCAAAAGTGTTGTGCAACTCTATGATAGCATTTCCCTTATGCTATCATGGTAACCACTGGCTATTCTTGAGGGTTTTATATTCTCAAGGGGTTAAAAGTATGTAAAAGGACAGCAAATACGGTTAGTTTGACAAACAGTAGCCTATACATGCGCAGTTATCGACTCAGTGAAGGGCCACAATAAAAAGGAGCTGTGTGTCTTTAGGAGAGCTGTATTGCACATGCGCAGTAGGACGGTTTCCATAGCGCCGCTCCGACCTGCTGAGTGAGTTGATTCTTCAACTTCTGATTCAGGTCCCTCGGTGACACAAACCCGAGGACGTCGGGTTATTTGATCCTTTTTACGCTTTTAATTGTTTCGGTTTATTTCTTGGCCTTTTATCTCATTATGTGAATTGTACCTTTTGAAGCACCTGCTCGGCGGATACTCTAATTATGGGATATCAGACGGTGGAAATCTCCGTCAGCATCTGAATAGGAATATTTGTTTTTTTATCTCATTGTCGCTTTCTTTCAACGGCAAAAGTAAGTATTGTTTTCATGGATTAAAGCTTCACACATTACTATTGTCCTTAACGTTAGGGTATTTTCGGAGTTACTTTGTGGTCCCTATTGAGCCGTTGAAATTATTTGAATTGTAAATTAAACACAAAACGCTGGGTGAGCTAAAGAAGACAACCAACATAAGCCAGCAAAACGGAGGCAACAAAACCAATGGGCCTGAAGACAAGACTTACAAGTTGATGGGTTGACTTAAACCATTGTTGCTACTGTAGATGTTTTTTAGGCTATTTGATGGAGTTGTATCATAGCATTGTGTCAGGCTACAAGCCAGAAGCAAATCATGTGATTCCAAGGCCATTTTAAGGAAATGCATGTAGTAGGCTACTTTGTGTCACTGTTTTACAATTGATCAGCTGTTTTTCTGTAGGCAATATGTGACAATATGCTCCTTGTTATATATATACGCACTGATGCTGTCCATTTGTTAGAATGGATAAAGCACAATTATTGTACTGCCTCTGTCACACAAAACACAGCAATGTCAGTTTATGAGGTAGACTATTGTAAAAGTAATGAAATGTAAAACAACAGCTTTGCAATGACTCATACCCTCAACATTTACAGTCTGAGTTTTTGTTAATTTCAGTTTAGAAAGCTGTAGTTTTGTTGTTGTTTGTATATTATCATTTTGTCTCTGAATTATTTATTTTAATAAAATATTTTAAGGCTGTTGTATTAGTTGCCAGTCTATTAGCTACACTAGTCTGAGTGTTGTACCATAATGGCTGAACAGTCACGATCATCATGCTCAACTCATTTTCCTAACTCATTTCTCCAGCAAATACACACGCACTCTGCTGGAGCTGGACTTGTAGTGTTTGTAATGTGTGGACGGAGGTTTGAAGGTGCTTGGAGGAAGCTTTTTGTAATCTGACTGTTTATTCTCCAGATGAACTGCTTCAACAAAAAGCTGAGACGCACATCTCCCATACATGGCAGCAGTAAAAATGAACTCGTCCCCTCAAAACTTCCCAGGATGAACGGATGGTCTTGGCCCCCTCAGGCTTTCCAAGTAGTCGGCTGGCTGGTGTACAGCTACCTCGGGATCGTCAGCTTCGGCATCTATATCCCTCTTCTGCCTCCGCCATGGAACCATGTGGTCTATTCTGTATCCTCAACACACACACAGCCGATACTGTGTTGTTGTAGCTGACTGTTAAGTGTGTAGAAATGGGTCTTTCAGATTTGAATATGTATCAATCAATCAATCAATCAATCAATCAATCAATGTTTATTTATATAGCCCAATATCACAAATGTTACATTTGTCTCAGTGGACTTCACAGTTTGTACAGAATATCAGTATGACAATACGACACCCTCTGTCCTTAGACCCTCACATCGTACAAGGAAAAACTTCCAGAGAAAACCCACAGTTTAAAGGGAAAAATGGGAGAAACCTCAGGGAGAGCAACAGAGGAGGGATCCCTCTCCCAGGACGGACAGACGTGCAATAGATGCCGTGTGTAAATTGAAAAGATAATACATTTGCAACATAGGTAGTCCAAATGTTTGGAAATGCATGTGTGTATAATAGGAAGATGAATCCACGAGGATATCCATCCAGGACTTATGATCCAGGACCACAGCCACGACTCAAGATCCAGGACTCGCGATCCATGACACAGGACCGCAGGATCATCCATGACTCCGGATCCCGGCGTATATAGACACCAAAAAGAAAGAAATTTGGGGAAGCTGGGTTAATCGGAACATGAGAGTACACAGGTATAGACAGAGAGAAGGAAGAAGTAAGATGTCCCCCGACAAACTAAGCCTATATCAGCAAAACTAGGGGCTGAATCTAATCAGCCCTAACTATAAGCTTTATCAAATGTAGTCTCTGCTACAGTTTTGTTTGGGCCGCTGGACAAGACAAAGATGTTGTTGTGTGTGTATGGGCCTTAGTCACACCAGATGTCACTGTCTATAGTTCTGTAGTCTCTATAAAGCCCAAGAGACATCATTGGTGTTTTTGTCACATGTTGGATGCAGCGTGATGTCAACACTGGTTCACTTTACTCAGTCATAAGAACAGTCGATTTCTTCAGAACTGACTTCTCACACAAAAGGTTCACTTGTGTGCATCAGTTTGCAGTTTCTCTTACTGCCATCTAGTGTTCTCACACATATTGCAGGATTGTTCTAAAATGTTTGCTATTTTCCTTGACTCTTGTTGTGTACAGGTGATTGGCATATCTTTTGTTTTGCACTTTTTCACCCATATTGCAGCTGCCACTATAGACCCAGCAGATGCCAGTGTGAGGGCCAAACAGAGCTACTCAAATCCAATGCCCTTTTTTGACCGGATGAAGCAACCGCATGTCATCAAGGATCTACACTGTTATCTTTGTGATGTCAAGGTGTAAGTATTCTAATCAGTCCATTGATCGATTTAATCTAGTGAAACGAAAAACAATGGCCAACAGTTTTGACAATCCATCCACCAAATATGCTTCAAGTCAAATCTGCTTTTCTCTGTTTTTGTATTACACTGAATACCTTTGGTTTTCCTTTGATAAAACAAGACATTTAAAAAGATCGCCTTGAGAAACCGGGAATCGACACTTTTTACTTTTCTCTGTAATTTTATGAACCAAACAATTCATCCATCTAAAAAATTATTAGCAGATTAATCAATAATGAATATAATTAGTATCTTTAGAAATAAATGTTTTTGATTTTGCTTTTTTAAATTGACAGCTATATATTCTTGCAATCATTCAAAAGTTGTGTTTAATGATATTTACCATATTTACGTAGTGGCCCCAACGTTAAACACTGTGGTGTTTGCAACAAGTGTGTGGAAGACTTTGATCACCATTGCCAATGGCTGAACACGTGTGTGGGGGGCAGAAACTACTGGTAAGACAACATGGAGGGACTTTCTGTTTCTGACTTCTTAGCCGATGTCTAAATGAAACGTGACATGCTGTATAAACTAACAACAGGTTTTGTGTGTTGCCTTCAGGTGCTTCTTTGTGGCACTGTGCTCGGCTACGCTTGGCGTGTTGATGCTCGTTGCTGTCATCTTTTTCATATGTATTCAGCATTACTTGAGTCCAGACAGCCTCCGGACTGCCCCACAGTTTCACAGTGAGTCACCATAATATTGAACTTTGTTTTTAGAAACGATTTTGATCATATTGTTGTTAAAATCTGTTTCTGTGTAATTGTTCTTTGCTCCTTCTTTCTGTAGATCTGCTGGGGAACAGTACCTGGCTGGTGTTTTTACCCTTAGCTCCCATAAAGACTAGTTCAGCTGGTCTGCTTATCTTAGCCTTTGTGACAGCCATGCTGAGCATCACCTGCCTGCTTCTGCTCGCTCATCTGCTGGGCTTTCACTGTTACCTCTGTGAGTCCCAATCTTCAAGACAGACATTTTAATTAGGTTCATTTCCCTTCAATCAGCCAATCATTCTCACTCTTCTTTGCCTTTCAGTTTTTAAAGGCATAAGCACATATGATTATATAAAGATGCAGCGCCAAAAAGAAGGCAGGAAATCTGAATCAGGAAATCCAAAAGATGTGAAAATCCATAACAAGACCCTACAGGTGAGACGCGTCCTGCCTCACACTGGGTGACATTTAGTTAATCTCTGGTGTCTAAAAATACTTAGTTTTCCCTTTTTTTTTTAAAGAGTCAAGATACCTCCATTGACTGTGAGCCAGCATTATCACAGAGTTCAGGGTAAAACACATTCCTTACAGATCTTGTTGTTCTCTTATTTAAGCTAATTTGGAGGTGAGTTAATATCACTCTGGTTTTCCTGCAGTACCTGCAAATTGGAAAATAAAGGCTCACTCACAAGCCGATTTTCAGAGTCCATATGCACTGAGGTAAGGGTGTCTGCTTTGTATATCTGTTGAATTATTTGACATGCATCAAATGGGTTATAAAAATAACAACTTTTCATAAAGTAAAAAGGTGCTTTACAAAGACATAGAAAAATCTAAAGATAAAAGTATACTACATTGAAATCTGCTTGCTTTCTAGTTGGAAACCTTTAGGAAGTCGGCAGATAAAGAGAACCGTTTCCATTATGGCACAGAAAATCCCACAAAAAACGCAGCAAGTAAGAGTTTGACAATTATATCTACGGTACACTTTTTTTTGCATCAGCCTAATTTAAGATGCCAGAGATGCAAAAATATTACATGATTGGACTAAAGTGTAAATAAAGTATGTATACATATCAATTGCAGACAGTTTTAAGGACTTTTGTCAGCAGCATATGGATTACAAACGAATATTAGTCCATACAGTTTGTAAAATATTCTTGTCTCCTCTTGATTCCTGTGTCTAATAGTGGAATTGAGCAACGGTAAAAGCAGGATGCCCGACATTGAAGAGACTCAGAGCGGCGTTGTGACGTCTGCTCACAGAGTTCCAGGAGTGCAGGACCCTCTGGGCAGCGCCGTTATGACTCCAGATGGCACTTAGCAGTACCTGATGTCCGTATGGCGGTGCATCGGGATAAGCTGCTCTGAGGATTTATTATTCTATCAAGAAACATTTGCGACGCAATCAAACGCTGCATTGTGATATGGACTTCATGGAATGCTTTTGTCCTCCAGTGGATATTTTGTATGCAGTCTGAACTGTGAACCCGTCATTGTGTTTCTTTTCCTTTTTTTATCTGCACTTTTTTTATGACAACCTTTTCAATTATTTAAAGCATTGTTTTATCTCACTGACTTTGAAAAGAGAGCCAAAGTCCGGCCCCACTTCCAGGTCGGCCCCTATTCCACTACACTGAGTCAGATAAACGGACAGATTTTGGCATGTTTCTCAAACAGTTTACTGTTCATATTCCAAGCCAAATGGGATCAAGAAATGTACTGGCAGTAACTTTCAGCCTCTTATCATTGTATCTGATGTCCAAAGAGAAAGCCTTTTATGGCAAAATGAATAGTCTCACTAGAAGTAGTGGAGCTCACTGTGAATTGTATTTATTATTGAATGATTTCTCAAAGCTATTGGTGTTTAGAGACTGTTTTTGCTAGATTTGATAGTAAAGATATTAAATTAAATTAAACTGTTAATGTTTTGAAAGTCCCAGCTTCTACACGTTTTTACAGTTTCTAACACTGTATTCTGAGCTAAATACTGTACAGTACGTATCTGAATGGATTTGTCAGCAACATACAGTAGAACCACTGATTCATCAGCAAAAGTGGGTAAAACAAAGCATTGAAGATGGTCCTTTGATTGAGATCCAAATAGAGCCCTGTACGTTGATGTAAAAAATTATTTTCAGCGAGATGGAAAATACCTCACCAGAGAGATCGATGCTCAAGGCTACAATTTAGGGAAGAATTTCCACCTTAAATTAATTTTTTTCGCGAGTAAAATAAAGTGTATCACCAACTGATAATCAAATGGATGTGTCTAGAGGGGAACAGCAACATTTTTTAACTGGCTGTAGCCACAGAAATGGACCTGGAAGAAGTCAGATCTGAGCTTTTTCTGCTGAAATTCAACAATGAGGAAGGATATGTGTTTGTATTCTATTATCTAACATCTCTGCTTGAACTCTTTGTTGAAATACAGCTGTAGGCTGTTACATATTTTACCACTAGATGGCTATCAACAGCATTAATGTAAAAAGAGGAACAATAAATGATATTGTTTTAGTGTTAAAACAATGTGTTTTAATAAGTATATTGGTATGAGTTAACCAATTAAAAGGACCATTATTCTATGTTTTCATTCCACAACTAAAACAAGTTGTGTAAATAGGAATTATTTGAGGGGGATTTTTTTTTAAAGTGCATCTTTTAACCACACTGTGGCGCAGCTGAAGCAGCCTAAAATAGACTATACAGTATTATGTCATGCAATGATTTCACTCAGTCCAAGCTGTTTTCATCATGATCTGAGCCCTTCCTTTTGCTTATGGACATGCACGTTTGCCCCTGTGGTTACATTGGAGATCTTGACAACAATATAATTAAAACCATGAGTAAGACTAGAGGTTATATAAAGTCTGTATAACGATCTACTTGTTATGTAACACATTAGTTCACTGGACATCAGATGAGCAAGGTTCCGATGTATTGGCAGGATAAGCATCCATTTTCCAGCAGAACATTTCTCATGATTTAAAGTGTAGTCCCTCGAGTCATCATATGTGTATGTATGTATATGTATCATATGTGCACCAAGAGTTCAACCAGGACATTAAGACATCATTTCCCTGGACAAGAGCCAGGAACAGGGTGACCTCATATTTAAAACAAAACAAGTATTGCTACTGTATGTGACCATGGACTCTCATGTCCTCATACTATAGTTCATGATCACAGAAAGGGTTAATCCTGGTTGGTTATTAATGAAGCTGCAACGACCCTCCACATAAAACACTCGGTCATTTGTTTACATGTTCCATCACCGCCTCTTGAACCACATAAATATGCTCCAAAAGGCTTGTTTATCAGGGCTCCACTGACCGTTGTGGCACCATCACAGCTCCAGCATCGAGGCGAGAGGAAAACAGCCCGTCGCAGAGCGCGGCAGCCAATCAGCGGGCTGGTTTCTCTTCAGCATCTCGGAGGGGAGCGCACCGTTGGGCAGACCGGAGATCAGCGGCGGTAAGGAAACACACTTCAGGAATCCGCGACGCGCAATTATGCTTTTGTGAATTTGACGGAGGATTACATCAACACCAGGTGATAAAACACGGATTTGTCACTTCTTAAAGTTGCCTGTTTTGGCTCATTGCGGTCATGCATGTTTTCAAACTATAAAGAATTCGATGACTGCATGCCAGCCCACACAAATATATCTGACAAGGTGTTTGTTGTTTTGTTGTCATGTCTCTGCACGTTTGCTTCCTGTAGAGGTTTCTGAGTTTGCAACATAAGGGACATTTAAAGCTGTAAAGACGTTTTGGCATAATGCTACGCCTCGAGTTTCAGATTGAGAATTTAAAGATTTTAAACAAATATTTAGCTATATTGCCATGTTTGGTATTGACATACATGCATTATGGCTGGCAATAACACATTGATCACGTGGACTCTGTGGGGATCTGACATTATGTAACATGTTTCGCTCATACACCCTCGTTTCAACAGGAGCTGCAGCAATGTCCGCTAACATAAACACGAGCTCACTGTTTATCTTTAAAACGCGGGATCATTGACAGCCACAGTGAAGGCTTCTGCATTAAGAACCGTTATTGGTTAAAGGCAATGATTGACAATGCGTCTAGCCTGTGGCTACAACTTGCATGCCAATCTGCATGGGTTACATGTAGATAGTTACATAATTATGCATGGAAATGTAGGCCTTCATTAGCCTGCTGATTCCATGCAAATGAATGTCATAGAGGAGTGAATATGATCGTAAAGGCCATGCAAAGACCCCTACGAAATAAATATGTTCATTCCTTCTCAGTTATTTTGTTATGTATCTGCGTGCTCCCCATAGGTTGAATTAAGTATGCATGAGAAGAAGACACAGTCACTGACTTTGTCCCAGATTTCTCTGTTCTAGGTTTCATTGCATTGGTTTAAGAGCCTTTGGGTTCTGCTTCTGTCACAAACAATTGACCTCAGAGAGTAATTTACCCTATTTTGTTTGTGATGACTCAATCTCAGGTCAGGTTAGAAAATAAAGGGGGTTGCTTTGGGGCGAAATGAAGTGTTGTAGTCCGACAGCATTTTCTTTACGACACAAAACCGTGGGGCGATCTTTTGTTCATGTTGACCTTACATTGGGGAGTAGCTGCCATGGTGTTTTTCACTGCGTTATCTTTTAGCATTTGTGGCTGCTATAAAATAAATTGCAACAGAAACACAGATGGCACTAACATTGCATTGCAAAGACTTAAAAATGAGTTGAATTAAGAAATTATACAACCCAGTCTGGCTTCTCAAAATCTTAAACTAGACTCAGAGATAATTTGCTGCCTCTTGCTCTCTCTCCATGTGAGCCATGTCCTGGACACTTATCCTGTCTCAGGCATAATGTATTCCTCACAAATGTGGGGTTGCATAAGGACCCCCGGCTGTCTTTACACTGCCTTATAACTCTATTTGGCCTGCTGTTGCTGCCAACAATAACCACTGTAGCTTGTTGCTAACATCTTGTTTTTCTTCTGCTCAATGCTTGCCAAGATGTTTGACTCACAGAGCAGTTAAAGGGGTTTAGGGAGGCGAGGACTGACAAAGACAGCGTGGTGGTGACCTCAGAGTCAAGCTGCAGCAAGCTGATGTCATGCCTTCTCTCTTTGTGTCTTTGGGCAGGGTGGGAGTGAGGTTGGAGGACTGGCCAAACTGGGAAATGGTTAAGAGGTTATAAAATTAACACAAAAAGTAAGAAAATGTGTGTTTGGTAGATTATTTATTTGTTGTTGTCACTATGCTTCTTGGCAATACTTCTTATACCCTTGGAGCCTGTTTATTTACCTTTCAAATGGTGTCACATTTGTGAGGAACATGCATTTGTGGGATGAGCAGCAGAACTGAGTATGTGTGTTACGCCCATAAAAAAATGACAAACCATTTGAAAGATAAATAAACAGGCTTTCCAACGGTATAAGATTTATTGCCAAGAAGGATTGTTACAATAAATAAATAATCTACCAAACATAGACTTCCTTACTTTTTGTGTTAAGTGTATTTATTGGTGTCTGATGGGGCAATCTTGAAACAAGGTTGAGACCATGTTGAAGCACAGGGATTCATCAACAAATTCAAAGAAAAGACCAACACCAACAATGTGTTTGTCCCTTTTCAGTTCTCACTAATCCTTTCTGAATCATAAAAACACATTACTGAAGTGATATTTTTCTAAATATATGATGTAATGTTACAAAAAGTGATTATATCCTACAGCATCTTCTTAATAAACATTATTCAAACATGACCAAGTGATTGATTGAGAAAATAGTCAGCAGTCCTAATAAACTACACTGTGGCATTGGGTGGATTGGAACCTAAATGGTCATAGTAATTTATTTAAAAAAAAAATCCCACATGCATCGGTCAATGTTTCCTTGAGACCTATGTGAGGTCATCAAACACTGCCTACAAGCATAGAATGAAGTCATCAAATCTCGTTTGTCTAACCATCAGTTCAGATCACCAGAATATATATATTTTAATAATAATCCAATGTCACCAGCTTGAACCATCAAATGATTGCCATCTCTGCTTAACATATGATTTACAAGTACATTGATGATTTAAATAGTTAGCAATTACTTTCTGTTGATCGGCTTATCAATTGATTGACTCATTGTTGCAGTTCATTGGCTCAATGATTGAGTTTCAGGGCAATAATCATGGTTTACGACTGTCTAGTCACCAGAATAGGTAGCAAAAAGCTGGAAGACATGGTGTACTTTAGATGGAGCTCAGTTTTAAGCACACTGGGGGGGGTCCAGTGTAGTAATGATGGTCTCTGCTTTATTTTTTGATTGTCTGACACAGTCACATTCCTGAGCAGCTGCCTGGAAAGGACAGTGATCCAGATAAAAAAGCAGATGGGATATCTGAAAGCCTACTACGATGGCCTGACGAGGGAATACTCCTCAGTTACACACTCTGCCCTCACACACTCGTATATATTCACATCATTCTGGGAACAGTGTCATCATGTCGTAGGTGAAAAACCATCTGTCGGGCTAGCAGTTAAAACTCAAAATGTAATTTATTGGTGTTTAAGTCTGCATGTTGTCTACCAGCTGATCTCCCCCCTGGAGAATGAATAGAATGTTCTAGCCATGGCTGCGTATTGTTGCTATGAATAGATGCGGTTCGAAATGGGTCAATTTATGGTTAAAGCACTCATCTGTGCAGTGTATTGCCAGAAGGCGAGTGTATGTAAGCATGCTGTCATCCAGTCACAGATTTGTCTCTGGAGATCTGCTCTTAACCAAATGGCTTCTCATTTGTATCTGGCAAAGTGGGGCACACGAAGAAAAAATGTTTACAACGATGTTTTTTAATGTCTCATTCATTTTTGTATCAGTATAAGAATTTTGCCAAATTACCAAATTGGTGAAGTAGACCTTCACTGCACCAAATTATTCTCCAAACTGTCTATATACTTTATCATAATAGCGTTACAAAAGCTCTGTCAGAGCACTGAATTTCATTTCTTCTGCGTTTGAGGAGTACTTGAGGCCACTGAACTGTGTTAATGACCTCCCTCATGTATTGAACATGATGTGGTTTGAGGAGGCTTGTTGTACTAAGGACTTAGACACTTGGAACTACTGACTATAATTTGGAGGAGGAGAGTGAAAAGATTCCTTTGTTTCACATCGATTTTGCTGCTCTCATTGAAGCACAAAGGAAAACACACAGCAAGTGGCTACTCTATTTGAAGGATGTGCATCCCACATAAAAGTAAATGTAATATGATGAAACCTCAGTGTGGGCATCACATCTAAACACAAAGGAGATTTTACTCTGCTTGAGGTTTCCATGTTTGCAGGTTATAATTGGAATACAATGTTTTAGTACAGTATAATTCTGTTGAATATCAATTAGAAACCCTCCATAAACATATAATCATACTTGAACTACTTTTTTAAAAACAGAAAATACAATGATCTAAAGTGAATGTGATGTAATTAGCGCTAAGTAGATTAATTCAATTCAATATTTGTTTGTTTTATCCACAAAGGCAATTGGATTTGTGTGACCCAAGTGAAGCAGACATGAAGTCATTTCCACAAACAGAACTTAACATGCAGGAATCTGTTCAAGAAGATGTTCGGCTGATGGTGAAACTGTTTTAAAAAAGGATACATTATTTTATAAGTCCATTTTGACAAAAAAATGATTGCAGATTATAAGGATCAAAATAGTTTAGGTTGTTTATCATGCAGATATTCTCTGGTTAGCCTCTCAAAGTGTATAATTTGCTGCTTGTATGTTTTTATTACCTTCAATGAAATACCTTTTGGTATTGGACGTTGACATTTTATTGACTAAATTAGTAAATGATTAATACAAACTAAATCAACGATTACTTAGTATATACAGTAATTGTAGTTTCCGCCTTTGACATGATTTTGTTGGTTCCTTTATATAACAAACAAAACAATGGTGTCTCACATTGAGCCTGTATGGCACAGTTATAAAAGGTTACACTTTTTTATTTATTACTTTAAATATGTTTTAATTTATTTTCTAAGTGTAGTTCAAAGTATAATCATATGATTAAGTGGAACTTACTGATTTTATGTTTTCTTTATTAACAACTGATCAACTTGTAGTGGTATGTACAAATGGTTTGTGGTATGTAAACTTATAAAAATGATAACATCTTCAACAACCACTATCTGGATTGTCTTGGCCTGAGTCCTCGATGACATATGACTACAAAACCCTGCCATCAATAGGGGTGCTCTGCGATGTCCCCATGCGTGTGTGTGTATAGAAACGGGCCTGGGTCAGACAGAGGAGCCACTTTAGACAATGGGGTCCCAGTGTCTATTGCTCTGAATGCCATTATTCATAGACATTAATAATCTCTCCTTTTTTCTCCTAAGAATCGACATCTTGATTATAATGGCTTTATGCAGTGTCAAGCTTGGAACTTTTGTACCAAGTTAAGTGTTGACTGTACTCAGCAACGTCACATTTGTAATTGTTGGTCACAGAGTCGTGGACACACACCCCTTCGCTGTACATACTTGGGGTGAGTGAAAGCTCTTTATTGGAGACTTGAGGGACTGGCTTGAAACTTTGCTAGCTGGAGCAGACGGTTTGCTCCACGGGACACTATCTATCTACGGCTTGCATCTTGTATGAGCTGTAGCGAGTAAAACCACAGTTTTTTTTAAATATTTTGTTTGTGTGTACTTTGCTACACACAAGCATTAAGGATGCTGGGCTAAGTATGGGAACTGCTGAAAGGTGAGAAGAGCACCTTCACTTGCTACAAGTTTAGGACTACATTTTCTTAATGGAAATAGCAGAGGGACTTTTTTCTGTTTTGGATGACAGTAATTTGACTTTAATGAATAAGGACTTTTGTAAGCCCTTCAGATGCTTCTGCTCTGTCAGGATGACGATGTGCTGAGAGAGAAATCCCTGATGTCAGACTGAATGAAATCATCTTAATCAAGAGAGGGAAGCGAAGTTGTTAGCGTGCAAATATAATCCTTTTAAGATGTGTCCCAGCAAACAATTACTTACACACGGATGTTATCTTGAAGTAATTTGTTAATAATGATGAGGAGGAGGAGGACATTTTATCTTGTTCCTTTTGAGGCTGTAGTTATTATTAGAAGGTTTCCCTCAATGTAGTTGTGTTTGTGACTGGATTGGACATTCTTTCATACATAATCGTGTATTTATTGAACCAGGATTAAAGAGTGTCTAGGACAAGAGTGGGATATTGTACTTTGTGTTGTGTCGTGTCAAGTGCTTTAATGTATTTTTTCCTTAAATCCCTTCCACTCACGTACAGTATGTACAGACACATCCTCTCACCGTATTCACCTCCATTTTCATCTTTTCCACAGCACAAAGAGAAAACAAATGTCAGCTATTCCAAGCACTGCACAGAAGGAACCAAATTCCCACACAAGCATGGCAGACCAGAAGTAAGTGTGCAGAAGTCACGTTATGAGTCTTCACTTCACATTTTGTGTGTTGGTTACAAATATCCATCTGCTCTCTTGGTTCTTGATTTGTCCGCCCTTCTGAATTCCACAAGGATCTATTTATATCCTTCTCCTCTTTGCCAGAACACGCAAGACATCTGTGCATTCACAGAAACGCACCTCTTAAGATTCTAATCTTGCCTTGTTACACAGAAGTACCTAACAAAGAGGGGACAGCAAGTTGTGTCTTGACCTTAAGGAATGACACTTTCTGTGGAAGGGTTTGCCCGTTGCAAATCTTGCAGAAGAGGCTTGGATCAGATGTAACTCTGCCAAAAACTCCTCCTCTTCCTCCTCTTCTTCTTTTTCTAGTGTAAAAGATATATGTTCCTTTTTATGAAATGCTTAGCTTTTTATGTAACTAGGGAATTATAAAAAGCTGTTGCTTGATGTTCAGCCAATAGGACCTCTTGTAATCTGTATTCTGTCATTGGAAAGTGTTGCTGCATTTTCCATGACATCACCTCAACTGAAAACTGCGATGTTCACCTCTTACAAATGATGTTGTATTTCCCCCCCCTCAGAGACAACATAGATGACTTTAAAGTTCAGACAGCCAAGCACCCTAACTTGGGCTCGGCCCCTTTACGGCCACACAGTGAACAGTCTAAAGACCGGATGTCCAAAAGGCTTTCTACTGACTCTAATGGGACCAGTGACGGAGGGGTGGGCTCGTCCACACCGGTGGAGGTGACCGCTTTAGAGGAGTCGTTTCGCCGCTTTGCCATCCACGGTGATACTCGCGCTACAGGCAAGGACTTGCACGGCAAGAACTGGTCCAAGCTCTGCAAGGACTGTGGCGTGATCGACGGCAAAAACATCACCCTCACTGATGTGGACATCGTCTTCAGCAAAGTCAAGTAAGAAAGGCAAACTGTCAATTTGAGCTACAGTTCACTGTATAAAGGAACCTTTAATTGATCTGGCAACACCTGAGCCTGCAGGCAAGCCACGACATGATTCTTATTCTTAATAAGAGATGACTTCATGCTTACACACTCAGATTAGCATGCACAAAGGTCACTAAAGTGATGCAAGCATGGTTGCATTGTGGTTATTAAGAACATAAGAAGTCTTTGGACTGCACTGTAGGAATGCTTTTATTCTATTGTCTTTGTTTTGAGATACGTTCTTCTGTGGCATCGTCTTTGGCAAGCAGGCTTCGACCTTATTAATAACACCTAATTAAAGTGTCAACTGTTTTATTAGTGTATGCACCAACAAACATTAGGCCAACAATGTCTGTCAAATTAGCAAATGCAAGAGACTCCAACCGCACATATTTTGTAGTGACTGATTTCCGTTTTTGTTGGCCGTTTTGCCTTCTTTTCTTATATTATCTCGGCTTGGCTGTCCATTAGAAGCAGCCAGAGCAATAAACCTCATGCCTGGTTTATTCATCCTTTACTGCCAGATTTAATTGGAGTAGAGTCTAATAATATGCTTTAACCTTAATATTATTTAACCAAAAAGGAAAAATTTTGTTTGTTATAAGTGTAGTGTTGTGAATGTCATATTATTGCCCACATACCATAGGACACAGAATAAAGCTGATGTAAGAAAGAACATGGCTGTTACAATGCAGGTTTGTATTTTGTTTCCCGCAATGTTCATTCATACATAAAGCAGCTTTTATTTATTTTTCTGGTTCAATGTTATGAATAAAGATTATTCTGCTAGGCAGCACCAGAATAAAACATTATGGCTTGAAGACACACTCTGCAGGAAGGAGAATCTCACATTGAATCAGTGAACTTTCCATAATCTGCTGGTGTGTAACAATTATCCAATCTTAGTCACCTTATATAATGAGGTGATCCAAAATGGTTTAAATGTGATTTTTTAGAAAGTGTTTATCCCTGTTTTTATAACATAAGAATTGTAGTCCTAAAAATGTATTTCCATCAAACTAGGACTTACTGACTTCAACAGTTATGAATATAGAGTATGTGTGAAATTGCTATATTTGAGGGATTTCGGATTTGTTGTGTATCACATCGAAAGAAATACAGAAATAATTATAAAATAAGTGTTGTACTTTAAAATCAATTGGCACACCACCAGTTAGTTACAAAAAAACAGCCTAAATATTGTAAGCTTGTATCATAAATAGTCAAAAGCGCAGAAAACCGTCTGTCTCAAAGAGGAAGCCAGATTGTCACAACCCTATGTTCAAAGATTTTCTAAATAAGATTTGGCTGCAGAATAGAAAATGCAAACTAAACCATAAAAACAGGTTCTTGAAGTCTGCATGTTTTCATGATTTGTAGCAACCAATAATGGACATTCTCTGTTGAAAGATAATAATCAAACTCAATTATTTCAGCCATCCCTTTTTACAGTAAGCTTGAGAAGTGTTTATAAAGCATAAAAAGTATACTGGTTTTTCACATGGTGAGTCAGACACCAGTCAACACCTTTACTGTTGGCATGGCAATGGTTGTCAATGTTTACTATCGTTAACATTTCTTGGCAAGAATATCAAGTAAACTTAAAGATGACAGCATGATTTAAGCTTGTTTACATCCCACTCCTTTAGAGAGCAATATTTAGAAATATGCTTAAAAATATGGTCCAAGCACTTTAGGGGGAAAAAACATGTTTCCTGTCATACATGCTATCTGTGGTGAATCTGTGTAATGTTGTTTACACATTACAGCACACTATGTTAAGACATAGTCATTGGTTCTACTGAGGGTCCCAGATAGCTTGCTTTCTGAACCACAGCCGTGTCGAGGAGGATATTACGGTATACTTTCCGAGAAAGCGTGTGGTGAGCCAGAGGTACAGACTGGGGGAAGGGCTCGTGTTCATGTCTTTTCTGACTCCAAGCATGACTGGAGGGCTGCCATGCCACAGATGCAGATCTCCACTTTGCCTTTAATCAGTGTCAAAGCTCTTTGCTTGCACACGAAAAATTAAACATCCTAATTAGCACTGGCTGATCACAGTACGGCCGAATGAATCTGTATCTGTTGTGGGTGTGGAAGTCTGCTGCTCCACATTGAGTCTCTGCTGTGTTGTTACTCTGCTTTGAGCCAGAACACCACAGCTTTAACTATGGATGAGAAAATAATCTGGTCTTGCCTAATTAACTGCACACATGGTGTTATGGTGGCTTCTTTTTCTAGGCTGAACATGATCGTAGGCGGTGCAGGAGCGTATTAGCTGCATGACACAGATTCAGCCAACTACTGTGTCAGATCCATATGGATCATGTACTGCAGATGGTTGAACTATGTAAATAAACAGCAGGTCAGATACCACAGTAACCAGAAATAAAATAAAGCTCCACTCGCCCTATAACCTTTGTCGTTCCCTACCTTATCACAGCCGCCTCAGATTGTGATTTACTGTTTATTTACACAGTTTAATAATGTATGTGCTTGGGGGAAAGTAATAGCTCAGTGTGGGGAGATGTGCAGAGGACACACAGTTATCTTGCTCGGACAGAAGCGGCAGCTGGAAGTCCAGTTCCCCTCTGACAATAGACAGCATGGAACAGGCGCAGAATGGGGCTCTCAAATGTTCAACACTGATGGATCGCCCAAACAAAACCGCTCACTAGATGAGTCAAATTAATAATAAACCCAAACATCCCTGTTTACTGTAGCTTGTTGCTATGACAGCAGGTTGCCCAGCAGTTTTATGGACTGTTGTTTAGGTGATTTATTACCACGGCAATGGCTGTTTGTGTTTGTGTTACTATGCACTTTTTACATGGAAGTAAAACGGGCAAAGGGCCAGTTATACAACGGGAGCACTCCCCGAAGGAGAGTGATTTATGATGATGATCTGTGGTACAGTACTGTCAGTAGTTTACGACACTTTATTTTATTAATGAATACAGGGATTCAGCAGGTTGAAATGTCCAGAGCTGGAATGAAAAACATCAGGGTGCTGGATCCTGACTGCAGCTGAAGTGTAAAACTGGACAATATGATCCATGATATGAAGAGACAGTCACATATACAGCTGACAGGTGTGTGTGTGTGTGTAAATGTGTGCGGTTGCTCAGACAACAGTTGAGTACAGGGCGACAACAACAAACCAGTGAAAGTTTTCCCACTGTTTATCTCAGCAGGATACCATCTCCATTCTGTCTTACATCTGCCATGTTGAAGTGATCACACATGGCTCTGTGTACACTACTGTCTACTTTTAAGCTTTCAAACTTTACTGAGAGGCTGGAGAAAAGCTGATAAAAATATGACTTTTCTGTCCCTAAAGACTGTAGTTTTTACACGTGTTATCCCATACTTAAGCTCCTTTTTCGCCCTTATTACAGGAAGAAATCCTGTCGCACCATCACATACGACGAGTTCAGGGCTGCACTTGCTGAGCTGGCAAGAAAGAAATACAAAGAAAAGACTGGAGAGGAGGCCGATGCCGAGGTCTTCAAGCTGATTGAGGGAAAGACGCCCGTCATTGCAGGAGTCACGGTAAGACTTAAAGGTCCCCTATTATGCAAAAAATTAATTATGTACATTATAAATAAATATGTTTCTCCGGTGTGTCAGGAGACTCACAATGTGTCCGAAAATACGACCCTTTCTCTTTTAGTTTTGACTAATAACTCTAAAAGCGGGGGTACAACAGAGCTGAACCAGATTTGCTGCGGTCATGACGACATTACTAAAATGTGGGCTGGCTTTACACCCACGGCTCTATCAGAAACGTTGCTGTATCAGTAACAATGCGCAACGTGTTTTGGAAGTAATATGGTCTGTTTTTACATTAGCAAGCATTGCTAACACTCAGAGCTAACGCTGTACTGGAGAGAGTATGTGTAAAAAAAGCCAGATATAAGAAGGTACTCACCTTGTGGTAAGCCTGCAAGAGAAAAAGCATTTGAGCTCCATACTGTTTCAGGAATAATCCTTGATGTGGTTTGGAACATAATATGTCTTTTAATCACGGCAGCATTTAGCTGAGAATCTGGGTGGAAACCTTTCACTTCACAGAGCTCATGCATGCTCCAAAGGGGCGTGGCCAGCAGCAGCTCAGCCACATTTAAAGGTGGGGTAGGTAAGTTTCGGAAACCGGCTCGAGTGCACTAAAATTTGAAAGTACACAGCCAAAAAGAATCCGCCTCTTCCTTCAGACTTCCTTACAGAGCACCTCCTCCGCGAGAGCAGGCTGCAGTAACGTTACATATCAGGCAAAGCTAAACACATCTAGCTTAGCAATACTACACAGCCAAAGCAACTCCGATATTGACTCTGGTTTGACTTCTCCTAGTTTCCACTTTCTTTTTGTTCTTAATTTGCTCCGTTACATTTTTTCTTTTGCGACCAGTAGACGATGTTGACAACATCGTCTACTGGTCGCAAAAGAAAAAATGTAACGGAGCAAATTAAGAACAAAAAGAAAGTGGAAACTAGGAGAAGTCAAACCAGAGTCAATATCGNGTATCTTAAAAAGGTTACATCCAACAAAGAGGCAATGAGAGAATAATTGAATCGCGCAACACACAATAAATTAAACTAGCTTAGTTTTGGCTTCAAGTCCAACTTATATCGGTTACAGCACACTTTTTTTCACAATTGTTAGCCCAAAATGATCAATTACAGGGAGTCCATCTATTTTACAACACATCGCGACTTTCAATCTGCGAGTCTTGCTGTTATTTTTTTCCATTGAAGAACACCATCAGTAGGCCTGGTCTCGCCACTGCACGTAGGGTGGGTGGCGGCAGTGGTTTAAGCCAAGCATGATCGTTATTCATCTTTTTCTTGCAACCAAGAAAGGATATGCAGTAAATAACCTTTGCTCTATATCCATGCCCCTTCTGGATTATCCTCAAAATGCTAATATCGTCGCGTCTAGTGGTAAATTCAATATTTCAAGATGGCCAATATTTTCTGTACGAATCCCCTCCCAGAATGACTTCAGCTTCGGGCAGTCCCAAAAATGTGGTGTGATCGTCAGATCTGTTTACAGTCCCTCCAACACAAATTTGTTAACGGCTCCGTTATATTTTGCAAACCAATAAGAGGAGTCCTAAAATTATCTCATTTTTATTTTCCAATTAAATTATTTCCATGAAGCGGCTATTTGTTATTTTATGTCCCTTTCACACCCATCTCTCCAGCGGCGTCATCCATAATAACATTCATCTCCATGCTCCCATTTTTCCTTAATATCCAAAGTATTCCCTGACATGTGTCCTTGCAGACATTTGTATATTTGTGATACCAGTTTTGTGACACTCTTTTCTTTCATAATTGTCACCACATTCTTAATGATGCTCTTACATTTATTTGTTATGAATGTTTCTAATTTTAGATGTCTTTGTAGATTATTCCATGCTCAAAATGTATACTTGAAAATGCTGATCTGATATAAGATGTACTTTATTAATCTCAATTTGGGACATTTTTAAAATCTTTTTATATATATTTTTATATCTGCTCATAACTTTTAACCTCTTTTCAAAACGGTATTGTTTCCTCCCCAGGGGGTTCAACATTTGAAAGGGCTTGAGAGGCTGATCCTGTACTATAACCGCATTCCTTCCCTTGAAGAGGTGAACGTGGTGTACGAGCTGCCAGCTTTGAGAGAGCTGGACCTCAGACTCAACCCTCTGACTAAAAGTTACCCACAATACCGCCCTTTCCTGGTGCATGCCATGCCCAACCTACGCAAACTAGGTAAAATATAACCACCTTCCCCAGTTTGGGCTTATCCCCGGTCAGTTTTAAATGCAACTGAGTGTCCTTTCTTGCTTTCTAGACAGCTGTCCAATCAGAGACACAGAGCGCAAAGTTGCCATAATGCAGTTCTCCTCTGACCTTCTACCTCAGCAGAAGAGCTCCTCTTTAAATCAGGTTGCTGAGCAAAGGTAAACTGGCAGACAAATGCTTGGGTTTCACTTCAATTTTGACTGAATAGGTCTACCTATGATCTTGAGAAAATGGAAAACACTCAAAATGTATTTTGATGTACATTTTGTTAGAAAGGGAGTGACTCAAATGTTTGATTATGAAGAAAGGCAACACGTACATATCACTGTAGAGCTTTTAAAGACAAAAGTGATGGTGCAAAAACACTCACTTACAGTTGCATTTATCCAAACAAATATCTCACCTGTTATTCTCTCGAGTTGTATCATTCTGTCTTGCTTGTGTTTCACAGAAGCAGTGACCAGAGACTGGCTTTGGTTGACCGCTTAACCAGGAGGCTCTCTCTCCTGACGGCCACCGATGATATTGTGTTGAATTTTGTTGCGAGGAATCATGAAGGGCAAAGTGACACTCAGTCCCACTCGGTTCACAAAGAGGCAGAAGGTAAGAGGTCAAAGTCAACAAACACATTTTCAGTTTAAAACTAACCAAGTGGCATTTTTGTAACTTCTTTTCAAACTGTTTTCTGTCTCAGAATCAAACAACGAATCCAATGATTTCACAGAACTGAGGAGTTCTACTCCAAAACAGGTGATTTTTACTTCTGGTCAAACAATTATCAGTAGTATATTTACATTGTTATATATACTGCATGTGTTTTTGTTTTATTTTTAGGAATGGGCTAAATCCATCCTCAGGAATTCCCCTACAAATTATGGTAAGAGTCAGTTTGTGATATAGAGCTTTTCAAGCGCCTGTTTGTGGTTGTTTAGTAGCATGGAGATTTTAACAGTTGATAACATTTGAAGTATATTTTGCACCACTTTTTCTGTTGTTGCGATTTAATAATAAAACCAGGAGTTGTTCATCCAAAATCTATTTTTTTTAAAAATCGTAATTATAATCTGGTATTTTGATTCTAATTGGTCACCAGTTCTGGATGAACACGGGATAAAATACTTTTAAAGATAATTGTAAATTATTCTTAATATCTCTGTGTATATTCTCAGGTGTACTACCTGTGTTTCTCGTATTCTGCTGCTGCTATAACACCTGCATTTCCCTTCAGGGGTCAATAAAGATCCAGCTTATCTTATCTCATCATTGTCCTGTTTTTTCCACTAGGTGGAGACAAAAGCCAATTCTTGTTTTTATTATTATATTACTCTTGCTTTGAATCATGAACATGAGGGTAAATTAAGTTTGGTGTATTATTGTGTCATTTATAATTTGACCAGATAACACAGAGTCCAAAGTGCCCAACGTGAAAGAACCATCTCATAAAAGAAGCTCTTCCGCATTTAAAGTGACTGAAAGACCGAAGGTGTCCTTTGGCCCCTATGTAGAGAAACACAGACCTGTGTCTGGAAAGCAAAAGGACTTCGCCAAGCACACTAGGCAAGCAGCAAAGGGACATTATACCCCTAATCCTGGTAAGAATACTGTCTGTACTGAATACAATCCTTTGTCAGACATTAATACACATCCACAACCCACTTTCTTGACATGTAGTTAAATGTGTATTCACATTTCTTTCAGATCCAAGTCATCGTCATAGTTCCTCATTAGTTAATATCCGGCCTCCCAGTCCACGTGGTCCTGGTTTGAATTTGTCTGACCCCTCCAACCCCATCTTACATCCTCCAAGACTGACCTACTCTAGCTTCAATAAGACAGAAGGGGAATCCAGCCTGCAGCCACAAGGGGAGAAGAAAAAAAGGGTGGGAAATTAATTAAGTCCACTCTTTTACGTTTTTTTGTTGTTCTTCCTACTTGTACAAAATATATTTAAAGTTGTTTATTTGCTCTTATAAACAAATATCTTATCTCACATCCCAGGGTGGTTATAGGAAACCTCTGGAGATGCTCCTCAACCTCGTGGACAAACACTGGACTGGAGAGCGGTCGCTGCATCATAACAACAACTTCCTGTGTGAGTTTGGACTTTGTTTTGTGGAATGTGTTATCTGACTACAGGAGCCTAAAGATAATGAATGTCTTCTCATTATTCTATTTTTGGCTCTAGCTCAGGCAGTCCAGATCCTCTCCATGATGGAAAACGATATTTCCAGTCGGGAGGCAGAGGTCAAGACCTTAAGAAGGGAAGCTGATGCTCTGAGCTTTCAAGCGGCTGCACGTGAGGACGAGCACAAAACTGAAGTCCGTAACCTCTCCGATCAGCTGGAGGAAGCTCGCAGTGCAGTTGTGAGTGGATTCAACCCTAGAAGGCAATGTTGAGCTTTAGGAGGCCTTGATAGTTTTGATGAACTTACTGTCATTATTTCATTTTCTCAAACACAGGCCAAACTTAACGAGCAGCTGAGGATTGTCTTGGAGGAAAATGTCGGCCTACAGAAACAGCTCATCAAGTTGGAACGACAGTATCTGAAGTCCATGATGAAAAGTTCACCAATCTCTCAGATTAAAGGTGGGTGTGTGTACGCCAATTGGAGAAATGAAGGAGTGCTAATTAGGCTGCTTTCTTTAGAAAAACTCACACTTTGTCGTTAAAAATCCTCAGAGGCCCAGACTGAAGTGGAGGAGCTGAGGAAAGAAATCGAGGGGTTGAAGGAGAAAGTGCATGAGTCAGAGAAAGTCAAGGATTTGTCAAATATGTTGCATGAAAGCCACCGGTAAGAAGATGAAGACATCTTGGTGTTAATACTTGTTTTTAGGTTTTCACAATGAAAGATGTTCTCACTTTTCCACCAGCTCTACGTGGTTAGTTTATGATTTGTTTCTGTACTGCAGGTCTCTGGTGGCTACCAACAAGTGTTTGCTAGCTGAGCTGAAGGGAAGTGGAGAACTTTAAAGTGGAATGCACAGTGGGATAGACATTTCAAAGCAAGACTTTGCTGAGCGTCATATTAGCATTGCATTCACTGCACAAGCCCCTGCAGCTACAGACTATTTTTTTAAAGCTTTTTTAACTTCATGTCCTTTTTAATATGTGTGTATTAAGTTCCAAGCCCTTTTGAAGAAAAAAAAATGTGTTTATTATTTAAACAGAAATCTGTACAGGCTGTGTTTGCTTGATGTAAACAGTAATGGGCAAAGGCAATTCATCCAAGGAAGTTTGTGTATAAGTCTGTGACAGGGCTGTTATGTTAAATGGTTTTAAGGGGGAAAATGTTAGTGAGAAGGTCATAATGTATTTCCTGGATCAGTAGCAAGATTGTGTCCCTCTGCTTTTCCCCTTTCTCTTTTTTGTAGGTCACTTGTGTCTTCTTCTGCTTTGTACGCCGCAGTGGAATGAATGCATCTAGATTCCAGCTGCACTGTGACTTTATTTATATCTCTGCCTTCGGGCTGGAGAGCTACACACACACACAGATGCACTTTCCTCTCACAAGCACTAATGCGAGACCTGGCAAACCAGGTTAGCATGGGGATGCCACCACATAAACTGAATGTAGCTTGTTTTTATAAGTTAATATTACAGGTTAGTAACACTGAAACAGGGAGTTTCACGTACTCCTGAAAAAAAGCCATACAAATATAAAACAGTGTTTTGACTGACACCCTGAAACATGCTCAGCAGAGGTTCTGGGGTTGGTTTTTATTTTAAGTAATGCACTACAAATCATGAACACACATTAAGAGGTCTAAAGAACAAGAACACACTGCATGCACCAGAGCATTAAAAGTTATTTGCAAAATACAAAAGACATTAAAGGTGCACAGTATTTGGCATAAAGCACAGAAAACAGGTCAAGCTACTGCAGCAGACACAACTAACACGGTAGTAGCTGCTAGTTTTAATGCATGATTCTTCATTAGCTGAGGCTACAGGTAGTGTGTGACCAAAACACTGTCACTATGTTGGACAAATATTCTACAAAAGTATGTCACCTGTTTACTATTTTCCCTTTCATCTCATATATCACATAAGGATACAACAGCTGCTTTTCTTTTCAGTTGATTTTGTGCCTTGGATGACAGTACCCACATAATGGGTACTCCTAATCTTTACCAACAGACACATATATTAACGTTGGAGTGTAGCTGACTTTGTATGTACAAGTTGATACATATTGATTTCAAAGCAATACAATATTTTATCATAATCACACAATTTCACATCACTTAGTATTTTTTTGCAGTAAAATATTGAAGTCTGTCCAGTAGTCTGTCCTCACAGCAATAAGATATTACAAACTTCTGCTCATTTATATGCTTCTGAATCAAATGCAATATACATAAACATGCACAAAGTACAGCAATACAGAAAACAACAACATATGTAGTTGTGTCATAAATTAAGCCATGTGCCTAAAACTTTTAGAATACGCAATCTTACCACAAATATATTAGAACTAATGTATAGAAATCTAATGAGGAAGTAAAATGTTAAAAATACAATCTTGTACAACTGAGCTCATGTAATGTGGTAAGAGCTTCTTAAACTGAATTCAAAATGCATGTTGGCGAAAGAGGAAATATATTATCTTAGATTACTTTTGATTTTTTTATTGAAGTGTTATAATCAGGCATATTTAAAAAGGTTTACATGGAAGTAGTTTATATGTTTAACATATTCAAAAAAGTACGAGGATATGGCAAAAGTCCAAAATGTTCAGTCTAACAATTAACTACTTTTTATCTAAGCAAAAAAACTAGTTTTCAAAATTCTTAAGATATTTTCTTGGTTTGAGCTGAAGGCAAATAATACATATAACAGTGTGAGCTTCTAAAATAAAAAAAATGAACAGCAGGTTATTTTTAAGACTTAATAACAGTTGACAAGTGGGGATGGCAGACTGACAAATAACACATAGATGGAACAATTTAAGTTTTCAAAATAATTCAACATTGATAATATCTCTGTCAAAAGTGTGCCAATTCCCATTGAAACGATGCCCAACAAATACAAAATGCATTTCTTCAGCTAAATAGGGGAATAGAAAAATCTCCATTTAAAAAGTGCAATGTTGTTAATTGGTTCAACTGTTGTCCCACTTTTCTTTTGTTTTTCTTGGCTTGTTGTTCACTGTGCTCAATAAATATTATAAGGCCCTATCATGAAACAAATCTTTAATATTCATAGCGTAAGTTTCTCTCGTTTGTTCTCTTCAGTGTTTGGCAGTAACTTGCGATCAGACAGGAATGTACCAGCTGGTGATGACATTGTAAAAATAGATGTAAACAGTTTTCCAGTTCTCACACTTCTCAAAGAGAGGAACTCAAAAACGACTCTTCTACACGCACACAGACACACGCACACACAAAATAGATGGCTGGGGAAATCCTATATGATATGAAATCCTATTCTTTTGTGCTTTCCTTGAGTACTCTTTTAATAGAAAATTATCCTAGTAGTTGTCCAAATGTTTATTTCCTCACCCGCCCTCACATGGGTTTGCCCTAAGCGAGTTTATTCAATTTCTTTTCGTACGTTCCTCGATGTTTATACCCCGAGACGTATCCAGAAGTGTCAACCACGTCCACTCGTCCAGCCTTACCCTTCCCGCGGCCAGTGTCGTCAAAACGCTCCTTGTGTGACCCTGTGAACTTGGTTGGGTCCGTCAGACGGCTCACTGTCGGGGAAGCCACGGCCCTCTGTGAAGAAGTCAAGAAAACATTTAAGGTTATCCCAAGACTCCTGGTTTAAAAAGTTTAATATTGACCCATTTAAAGGTCTCCTATTATAACATTTTTAGGCATATATTATAGGTCTCAGATATATAAAAACATGTCTATGAAGTGTTTTGCTCAAAATACCAAACAGATCATGCATTCTAGCCATGCCTCATACCCCTCTATTTCAACCCTGTTAGTAAATTGCTGATTCTGGGTCTGTAGCTTTAAAGGTGGGGTAGGTAAGTTTCAGAAACCGGCTCGAGATACACTTTTTGTTATATTCCATGGAATGCTCTTAACATCCCGATAGCAATGAATATCTTAAGTGCTTTGACAAAAAATCTATTAAAAAATGTCATCTGTGGAACCCGTAATACTGTAAAAACTACAACCAATCCGATTGGATTGCCGCCCTATCTGTCAGCCTTCCATCTCGTGCACACACAAATGTATCGCGTGCCGTCATTGGGCGTGCTTTGCAGCAGTACTTCAATGACTCGCCAGCAACAGGCGGCCACTTTCACCATGGCAGAGTTAGGTTCAACATCGTCTACTGGTCGCAAAAGAAAAAATGTAACGGAGCAAATTAAGAACAAAAAGAAAGTGGAAACTAGGAGAACTAGGAGAAGTCAAACCAGAGTTGCTTTGGCTGTGTAGTATTGCTAACCTAGATGTGTTTAGCTTTGACTGATATGTAACGTTACTGCAGCCTGCTCTCGCGGAGGAGGTGCTCTTTAAGGAAGTCTGAAGGAAGGGGCGGATTCTTTTTGGCTGCGTACTTTAACATTTTAGTGCACTCGAGCCGGTTTCTGAAACTTACCTACCCCACCTTTAAATGCATCAATCTGGTGCACTTTGAGGGGGAAATAAAGAAACTACACCCATATGAAAAAGAACTGTATACATTTAAATAATCATAAAATCATAAGTACATGGCCATAACCAATAAAATACCATATCCAATATGAAAAAACATTGAAACTTGTTTAATTATTTGTTTTTGGTTCATTTATAGTGTGTCTGTGCTCCTGAATCAGCCTCTCCTGTCCCCTTCATCTCCCCCCTGCTCCTCTTTGAGGCAGCAGCAAAGACTAGTTTTAGCTCTCAACAACTTTATCTTACCTTTTTTCACCTAGTTAACATTTTATTTTTATTATTCATGCATATTTTACTAATCACCACCCCCTCAAAAGGAAATATGTGTTTACATAAATGGTGACCGAACCGTTTGAGACCCACTGAGACAACTTGGACTAAGTTAACTATCTAAACACTCAAGAGTCCTTTACCTCACTGTGCCTCTCAGTCTGACAGGAAAGCTCTCCTCCACCCTGGTTGTAGAAACAGCTTCTTATATCCGTTAGCGCAGCAGAAGCTAACAACATTCCCCGCCGGTACCGGTGCACCCCCTCCCTCTATCTATCTCTCTCTCTCACGCTGGCTGTGAGCTGCGGGCGCCTGATAAGCCAACATCCCCCACTTTCATCACTTACAGCGCCCATCGTACAGGGCAAATGGAAAATGTAACCAGGGTGAAAAGGGTGTTATCTTTACTTAATTATGAATGTTGTTACATCAAGGCTGAAAATTCGGATGAGCACCAACGGTCAAAACATTAATTTTTTCCTCCCAGAGCTGTCAGCGCAGCGCCTCCACAGATCTGGCGCCCTAGGCGAACATCTATAACGCCAGTGCGACGGGCCAGCCCTGGTCCCAGGTT
>NW_011347692.1:204822-212712 GCF_000735185.1 Notothenia coriiceps
ATAGTGTAAAGGTAGTCGGATAAGTTCACCTAGTCGTTAGTTGTGAAACCCGCCCTAGGTTGTGGGTAAGATTTGGTCACTTAATATTCAAGATGGCCAATATTTTCTGTACGAATCCCTTCACAGAATGACTTCAGCTTCGGGCAGTCCAAAAAAGTGTGGAGTGTGATCTCCAATCTGTTTACAGTCCCTCCAACACAAATTTGTATACGCTCCGTTATATTTTGAAACAATAAGAGGAGTCCAAAATATTCTCATTTTTATTTTCCATTTACCGTAATTTTCGGACTATTCAAGCCGCGCCTTTTTCCCTATTGTCGACGCTGCGGGCTTATATAACCGGCGGCTAATCTATGGATTTTTACAGCTAACGGCCAACCACCTTTAACTCTATGGGCTCTATGGCCGGCCGCGGACCCCACCTGTAAGCGGCGGGTTCCAGCAGGGAAAAGCTGGAGGCCGGGAAAAAGATGAGACAGGGTAGCGCGCGCAAAAGTAAATAGTGGAACCGAGAGTGGATATGGCCGCTTGCTGCGGCTTATATTCAGGTGCGGCTTATAGGTCCGAAAAATTACGGTAAATATATTTCCATGAAGGGTTATTTGTTATTTATGTCCCCTTTTCACACCCATCTTCCCACGAGTCGTCGATCATTAATAGCATTCATCTCCATCTCCATTTTTCCTTAAATATCCAAAAGTATTCCCTGACATGCTGTCCTTGCAGACATTTTATATTTGGATACCAGTTTTGTGACGCCTCTTTTCTTTCATATCCTTATAGTAACAAATTCTACGAAGTGGATGTATCGCTAAGTGTTTCCATTCTCTATGTGACATTAAATAATTTCTCTAATTGCAAGTATCGTATAGAAATCATGAGAACCTAAGCCAATTTATCTGTTTTGTATTGTTTAAATGAACAAAAAATGTCACCCTCAAAACATTTGGTCTATTATAATAAGTCCTTCCCGCGCCCAATTCCTAAATCCTGTATCCAGGTTTACCGGGCCTAAAGTCCCCTTCTTGCAATCTCCATCACCCTTGAAATTGTTAGCGGTGCTCCACCTTTTTTTTCCTCACTATTGACCACACCTTTTTGGTGCACTTCATCCATTCAGTCTCTACCCAAAGCTTCCTCTAGCTGTTTTGTCCAAGAAATGGCAGCATCTCAAGGGCATTTAATGGGCATTGATTCCTTCTCTAATTCCAACCAGTCGTCTCCCATTTGTGTAAGCCATTTCAACCATACCCAGAATTGTGCTGGCCCAGTAGTACAACTTCAAATTGGAAGATGGATGCCCCTTCATTCTTTGAATATGTTAACAGCTTAATTTAATCCTAGGCTTCTTCTTTTGCCATATAAATGTGGAAAGTCAACTTGTCTATCATTTTAAAGACAGAGACTGGGAAATTAGGAGGGGAAGAGACTGAAACAGGTATAATAATCTGGGAAGTATATTCATTGCTTACAGTGTCAATTCTACCAAATAATGAATGTGGGAGAATCTCCCATCTAGCCATAGCTAAGGGTTTCTGAGTAGACTATTATTATCATACATCATAAGTCAATCACATTGTTGAACTGTGAAGTTTTTGGAGTGATAATGATCCCAGATACCTGAAGCCTTGTGCTGACCATTTAAATGAAACCTCCTTTTCTAATTGAGATGGGCTCAATCACTTCCTAACATCAATACTCTCCGATTGTGGATTCAATTAACTTTATACCCTGACACTTCACCAAACTCATCCAGGCAACCCCATAAGGGTTGGAATTGAGGTAGGAGGATCACTAATATATAAATATCACATCGTCCGCGTACCAACGATAGTTTGTGTGTTCCTCACCCTCTGATATTTCCAATGGATCTAGGGTTCTCCCTTATCTTTTCGCCAGTGGCTCTATACTAATCGCAAAATAGCATGCGGAGAGGCGAAATCCATCCTGTCGGTCCCTCTGTATAATTAAAAATTTTGTTCAGATGTAACCATTAACGCGGACCCTTGACACCCGATCGAATTCAGAGTGGGCGTCAACAACATAATCTCTGACAAACCATGTTCGACCAGTGAAGTATGAACTTCTACCATCTAACGGAGATACAGGGCGTCCACCATTCAATAAAGTCAGGCATCAACATTTTTGTCAGCCCCGGAAAGCATACAACCTAAGCCTGTTATAGGCGCAAGTGGCGAGAACTAGCCTCAACTAGTAACTCCGTAGTAAACCCACATAGCGTCCTCTATAGATCACAATGCACGCTGAACGGCTCTTGAGCCTAAAAAAAAAACTTTTGGCGCTCGACAGCTGAAATGTGGCGAGATCTAGAATTAGTTACATGTGCTCATCTCAGCGCTCTGTTCCTCGCGATTCATGTATTTGTGTCACGATATTTGTCTGTTGAATGTTGGACATGCACGCAGCTTGCTGAGCGCCTGCACACATTTCAACGGAGCTCTAGCCGAGGACCTGATCTGACAAAATAACAAGAGTTGAATATCTCATCGAACGTTTGCGTCCGAGCACAATGTCTGCGCTTCTAGCGCTCCTGCCCTCTCTCGCTCTACTACTGTGTTTGCGACGCCTATGCGTCGCGAATCACCTGAGTCCTGTGTATTGACTCTTCGCTCGTCTGAACCTCGGTCAGCACAGGGCTAAGGAGTGATAGACAGCGGAGAGTTCATCCTGGCGCGTCCTTACTTCCCAGCGAGAGACCCGGAGTCCGACATACCCGAATACTCTCGACCAGCCACTTTCTTCACTCGTGTGGCTCTTAACAACAACACAGGACACTGGCGCAGTCAATAGCCTAACTTCCTGCCAAGAATATGAGAGGGTGCCGGTGGGTTGTGGGTTTGGAGGCGCGGCGTCCAGGTGTGTCTCGAGACCGTGCTCGAGCTACCATCCTGTGCCCAATGTAGGCCCTAGTTGCCCTGTCGCGACTATCATGACGCCTGGTCCTTTACGCGACCGATCAACCCTCAGTCCAGCCAGGCACATCTGCACCCTACCTCCACTGTACACACCAGGAGTAGTAAAGGTGCTCGGAGTCTATAAATCTCGCTTCCTGCTGATGAATAACTCTGGAATGTAGAGTAAATATCTGACTGCAATCATCCTCTGCTAGCTTCTGTATCTTTGCGACCTGAGATACCAACACTTTCACACAGGCGTTAGATGGAATGCGCTTTTATCTAAGGGGATTTGGCCGGAGATGATGACTGGAATATCAGAGCATGCGCAGCGAGCGCAGGAGCATGGAGCCGTCAGTAGCAGTTGAGCTGGGTGAAAGACAATGGTCCTAGAGCGGCCGCTGAGTCTGAGGACCACCGGCAGTAAGTGGGAGGATCATGATCCCTTGCAGAACTTGTTCGTGCTGCCCCACACGAGCCCTTGGGAAAAGCCGCTTAAACCGCATCCGTGGGGTCCAACGCTTTGGCAGATCATCCTGTTAAGCTAGAATATATTGGACTCCAAAGCAAAAGACTAGAGAGAGATGGATCAAGAAACTAAAACTTTATGTAAAGCAAGGGACAGAATAAACGTAGTGGGAGGCAAGGAAGCGGCGGCACGGAGACGTCAGGCCAAGGAGCAAAAAACCAAGCAAAAAATCCATAGGGACGAGGCGAGCAGCGAGACACACCGAGGTCCAAAACACAAAAGGAAATCATGGCAGGGAAGGGCATGAGGACCCAGCCTTTAATCCACAGGTGACAGAGGTGAGTGGAAACAGGTGGCTCGTCCGGCTTACGGGAGGAGCCCAGCCAACTCCCTGTCACACAGCCAGCCTGCAGAGGAAAACAGAGAAGGGAAGGGAGACAGGAAAAAACACAAAAAGACACACAACAAACCAAAACTAAACAGGAATCATAACATCAAAACGACGATATTAACGATTATTTTCAGATCAGGTCTGAAATTATTTGCGTCACAAGCAGCTCCATGTCCAACATCAACAGACAATATCCAGACACAAAACATGAACACAACAACAAACTGTAACCATAACAGACACAATCAGTGAGAGAAAAGCTGCTCAAAGAGCCCTTCCAGCGTGCATCTGATTCTGGGATCAGACTCTGTATTTACTGCGAGGATGACGAAGACAAGGAGTGCTCAATTCCAGTCTGACTTTATGGAATGGTGGGACCCTGTTATCCCGATTAGATGTAAGCAGTTATATTCAAACTGTTCAGAACATGGTTTGGGTCAGAGATGATGTTGTTGGACGCCTCACTCTGAATCTCCGATCCGGTGTCAAGGTAGTTAATGGTCTAACAGCATCTACAATTAAATTATACAGAGGACCAGACCAGGGAATCGCCTCTCTCCCACTGCATTTGCGATTAAGGATAAGCCACTGGCAGAAAAGATAAGGGAGAACCCTAGAATCCATGGAAGTATCAGAGGGGTGGGAGGAACCACACAAACTATCGTGTACCGTACGATGTGATATTATATATTAGTGATCCTCTAACCTCAATTCCACCCGATGGAGTTGCCTGGATAGTTTGGTGAAGTTGTCAGGGTATAAAGTTAATGAATCCAAATCGGAAGCTATGATGTTAGTGGGTGATTGGCCATCTCAATTAGACAAGGAGGTTTCATTTAAATGGTCAGCACAAGGTCTTCAGGTATCTGGGAATCATTATCACTCCAAAAACTTCACAGTTATACAAGGCAAATTATGGAAGATTAATAACGGAAATAAAATTATATATGGCTAGATGGGAGATTCTCCCACATTCATTATTTGGTAGAATTGACATTGTAAGAATGAATATACTTCCCAGATTATTATATCTGTTTCAGTCTCTCCCCCTCTATGTTCCAGTCTCTGTCTTTAAAATGATAGACAAGTTGATTTCCACATTTATATGGCAAAAGAAGAAGCCTAGGATTAAATTGAAGCTGTTAACATATTCAAAGAATGAAGGAGGCCTCAATCTTCCCAATTTGAAGTTGCACTACTGGGCAGCACAATTGTGTGGTATGGTTGAATGGCTTACACAAAATGGGGAGACGACTTGGTTGGAATTAGAGAAGGAATCATGCCCATTAATGCCTCTTGAGATGCTGCCATTTCTGGGACAAAAGAGCTGGAGGAAGCTTGGGGTAGAGAATGAATGGATGAAGTGCACCCAAAAAGTGTGGTCAATAGTGAGAAAAAAAGTGGAAGCACCGCTAACAATTTCAAGGGTGATGGAGATTGCAAAGAATGGGGACTATAGGCCAAGTAAACTGGATACAGGATTTAGGAATTGGGCGCGGAAAGGACTTATTATAATAGACCAAATGTTTGAGGGTGACATTTTTTGTTCATTTAAACAATTACAAGATAAATTTGGCTTAGGTTCTCATGATTTCTATAGATACTTGCAATTGAGAAATTATTTAATGTCACATAGAGAATGGAACACACTTAAGCGAACACCCACTTCCGTAGAATTGTTACTAATAAGGATTATGAAAGAAAAGAGTGTCACAAAACTGGCATCACAAATATACAAATGTCTGCAAGGACACATGTCAGGGAATACTTTGGATATAAAGGAAAAATGGGAGATGGAGATGAATGTTATTATTGATGACGACTCGTGGGAAGATGGGTGTGAAAGGGGACATAAAATAACAAATAGCCCTTCATGGAAATAATTTACCGTAATTTTCGGACTATAAGCCGCACCTGAATATAAGCCGCAGCAGCGGCATACCACTCTCGGTTCCACTTTTACTTTTGCGCGCTACCTGTCTCACTCTTTTCCGGCCTCCAGCTTTTCCTGCTGGAACCCGCCGCTTAAAGGTGGGGGTCCGCGGACCGGCCATAGAGCCCATAGAGTTAAAGGTGTTGGCCGTTAGCTGTAAAAATCCATAGATTAGCCGCACCGTTATATAAGCCGCAGCGTCGACAAATAGGGAAAAAGGCGCGGCTTATAGTCCGAAAATTACGGTAATTGGAAAATAAAAATGAGATATTTTAGGACTCCTCTTATTGTTTCAAAATATAACGGAGCGTTAACAAAGTTGTGTTGGAGGGACTGTAAACAGATTGGAGATCACACTCACATTTTTTGGGACTGCCCGAAGCTGAAGTCATTCTGGGAAGGGATTCGTACAGAAATATTGGCCATCTTGAATATTAATTTACCACTAGACGCACGATATTACATTTTAGGAGTAATCCCAGAAGGGGCTATGGATAAGACAAAGGGTTATTTACTGCATATCCTTCTCTTGGTTGCAAGAAAGATGATAACGATATCTTGGCTTAAACCACTGCCACCCACCCTACGTCAGTGGCTACTGATGGTGTTCTCAATGGAAAAAATAACAGCAAGACTCCAGATGAAGTCGGATGGGTTTGTAAATAAATGGACTCCTGTAATTGATCATTTTGGGCTACAATTGTGAAAAGGTGCTGTAACGATATAAGGTTGGACTTGAACAAAACTAAGTCTAGTTTATTTAAATGTATTTGTGTGTTGCCGATTCAATATTCTCTCATTCCTTTTGTTTGGATGTAACTTTTAAGATACCATGATGTATAATTATGATTTTATAAGAACTGGGAAAGAGCTGGCTGCTGTCAGACGATCAGCTGTGCAGCGTCATCACAAACGGACGTCGCTTCACGTGACGCTCCGGAGGAAAGGACGTCCCATTGCTCTTAAAACTAATTTCCCTGCTTCTCGTGGTTTCCTTGCGTCCCTCCATGCTTCCCTGGTGGGAGGGACTAGTGACAGGGAAACGGCGCAAGTGAGGGACGCAAGGAATCCATTTAACCGAAGTGGAGAAAAGGCCCACAGCCACAGAAACAAGCGAACGATGGCTTCCCACATCTTCCATTTTGTGGTGTTGTGTCGCATTGAAGATGGACTGTCACGGACTGTTTTAAGCAGCGTCGCTCCGCCCGCAAAAAGCCGATACGATTCGCCCTTAAACTGCGTTACTAGATACTACCCAGTCCTTAAACTGTAATGGAGACGCGACATAAAGTGAGCCAGTCCATAAACGAGCGAGCAGTCCTAACGAGTGAGGCCAGTTCATAACGAGCGAGGGCCGTGTAGTGGTAACTGCCATAAGGCCCTGACACACCAAGCACGTCACCAGAGGACTCACGACGCCGGCTGTTGCGTCCGTGGTTCTCCTGCGTGCTTGTGCCGTTGGTGTCGCACGGGGAACACACCGCAAAAGGACTTCAGTGCGTGAGTTGGCAATAACTCTCCTTACCAGCAGGGGCGGATAGTGTGTATTTCATTATTCAAAAAGAGGCAACAACCGAAGACCCAGAGAAGAAGAACAGGCTGCCGTGATTTAAACAAACAATTACGAGAAGCGAGAGTCCCTCCGCTTCCGGAGCCTCCATGGGACCGGGAAAATTATACATTTTGAAGTCAGATGGAGAGAGGAAAGTTATCTTTTGATCCGTTTGATCTTATGCTCTACGAATGACACATATGTAATGTTGTCAATCTGAAACAATCATTTCCATGTAACCAAAAAGTCACAGTTTTTGTCGTAAAAACTGTTGAACTATAGACTAGTAATCATGTTAATCTCTAGAAAGGACAAAACTGCATGCATCGGGGTGGTAATGCCGCCCCTCGCGCAGTGACACAGTGATGTCATAGCGATTTAATTGCTCTAAGACTGGCTTGCGACTCGCGACAATCGCAAAGAAGAACACGATCTAGCAATTAAAGCGCCAAGATAGAGAGAAGACTGATTGTATTCCCTCACCATAAATATAAGAGATTGCCTCATAGAATTCACTTTTCAAGATGCCTGTGCTGCTTTGTACCAGCGTTGTAATCACAAAAAGCATTTACCACTGCTCGTATCGCTTCCCGTCGTATGAAAGGGACCAGGAGTCTTGTTGCACCAGCC
>NW_011347692.1:212757-262174 GCF_000735185.1 Notothenia coriiceps
GATGTGAACGTTGTGATCAGCTGTTTTAGCGCAGTGCTGCTGTACAGACCGACGTTAACAGCAGCCCTGTCTGTGCACACGGAGACCGACTGTCGTCCGGTGATCTAACCGCCTTCTGGAAAAGCTTCACAAGTACGTCGGTACGCAAATGCGCTTTGTGACACAAATGACGGTACGCATTTCAGATTGTTGCCGCGCATGCGTATCTGCGTACCACTTATGTGCACCCCTGTTTATAACCATGTTTAACAAATTAAGAAACAAAGGATACAAACTACTGGACACTACACTTTGTCAGTTTTCCTTATAGGGGAATTTAATTCAACCCCCACAAACACATTAACAGCTTAAAGACTTGATCCAGAGTTTAAACTTTTAAATATAGTCAATGGTTTAAACCCACCTCAATGCAGACGATAGCGTTACAGGAGAGGTCCAGAGACTTCAGACGGACAAAGTTATTCAGAGCATTTCCCAGATGTCTGATCTTCTCCTCATACGTCCCCGGGAGGCTCAGTGAGCGGACATCACCTGTTTAAAAGAACAAAATGTACTATGAGACTGCAGTGAATTATTAGCTTGTGGTGCATGTGGTTTGGAGCAGATTGCAGTCATTGCTAGTGGCTGTGTTAGCTGGCGTTAGCTTAGCCGTCAATGCTAAGGTTTGGAAAAGTAACTACGGTTGCTAAAATAGTTTTAAAACAACACAAGCTCAACACCATGGCTTGACCTGTAGTAGTCGCTTGTATGTATTCGCATAAAGCGCTTGTATTAGAATTAGATCATCTTACCAAGACAGGGATGTTTTAATTGTAATCTCTCCCGTATCCATTGCTCTGTTATGGTTGTCAAACTCTCCGCCGCCATACTTTTCGAACTCATGCTGCCCTCAAGTACTGTCGGAAGAAACCGAGAGCATCATTCAGTTTGACCTTTACATTGATGTGCACCATCTGTTTTACTGATTAAACGCAAAGACAGTATATCATAATCGTTTGCTACTCATACTAACATTAGCTATTATCTTTCTACCGTTAAAATAATCTTTTTTTCTGCCATACTGATAGATCTGATCAAATACATTATATTCGATACATATACAATTCATAAATTCATAAATATGTATGCCTACGCAACTAATACATATGGCTTTAAAATAGAAAGCCAAACACAATTTACAATTATTGTTGCACCTGCACCTATATTGCTGGAACGGTACAATCAGAGTTAACAAGGAGCATTAAAGGCGTCTCTTGGAGCATGCGTACTATCCACATGGTCCACATCCGGAGTTGTCACGTGTCATAACAAACGTGTTCCTGTCTAAAGTTTGGTCCTCTGTTATCTGTGTTCGGCCAACTATAACACACCGTCAGATTCATGCAACAGTCTAGTAGTTCACTTCACACACACTCGTTGGAAACAACGTATTGTTGCTGTTAGTAACGGTAGCGTTCCCAACATCGTGGATGTTTGCAGGAGTGCCAGTCGTCGTCAGGATCAATGGCGTCCTTTGCAACAGAGTTGATAACATCATGTTCCAACATCGTTTTGTCTGCCACAGCATTATACTATTCCTACAGACTATTTAAGGTAGGTGGCATTCAGTGCAGTGCCAAATATCGATGATAATTGGTTAAAAGTTATTTACTAACTTCAACGTTTTGTGCTGAAACCATAAATCGATGTAGCTGACCAAACGATATTTGACAGACATTCACTCCTGTGTTCTGCTTTGTGTCCTACTTGTCCAGTGTACACTCATTCTAAATAGAAGGTGGACTTTAATCCATTCAAAAGATGTATCCTACTACTTGTAATGTCCACTGTAGTAATACATGTCTGCATTGTCACTGGGTCACATAACATGGAAATTATTGAAAAAGAAACTTCATTACAATATTCTTATAAAATTCAAATACACACATTTCCTATAAAAAAAAAAAACTAGAGGTGTGTCCTCCTTATCCAGTTTAATATTACAATTCTGCATTGATTTTGAAAAATGAAGGTACATGATACAGAAGCGATTAACAATATATAAGAGTTTTAATAAAACGGCATATAAAAAAAGAGACATACTTAAATAAAATTGAAGAATCATTCCAATGTATCCCACTTGTTCAGTGTATTATCACAATGCATTATTCATTTAAAATCATAAGGCTAACTGCCTGTGCATTTGTCTCTCTATAGGATCACAGGGCTCCTTCAGTAGGCCTCTTCCTGCTCGGACTCTCTGCAGCACTGTGCATCGTGCAGCCCTCCAGCTCATACCTCACGTCTTTACAGAGAGAAGCAGAGTGGACCGCCCAGGTTCTGGCTCCAGCGCTGGTCTCCTTCGACTTCCTGTGGCTCAGTGAAGACCACAACACAGCACATACCCTCCTGTGTGGCTCCTGTCTGCTGCTTGGTCTGTGTGACTGGCTCTCAGCCGATGCTCTCACGCTGATGACGCGCTGCCTCGGTTTGTCTTCCCTGTCCTGCTGTCTGACGGTCTGTCTGTTTGCAGGGAATGCTTTAGGGGCCTTTGGCGGTGTGGCCCTCAGCCTCCCATTGCTTGTGGCTCAGAGGGTCGGAACAAAGACTTTCGCTCCACTCATTTCTCAAGCTGCAACTGAGGGACTCATCAAGTGGCTTTTAAAGGGCATCATGTCTGTGGGCTGTTGGGCCTCCACACAGGCCCTTGGCAAGTTCCTGTTGGATGTGACTGAGCAATGTATCATGGACCTTTAGAAAATCTGTAGATATCTGTATGATGAGTCAGGATCCGTGTATAGTGATGGACTTGGACAACATACACAACAGTACAAAAGTCAACTGGTACTGACCAAAAGGGACCCGTGCAAAAGTGAATGTGCCTAACTTATTAGCATTTCAGAACATTTCTGAAAAAGAGTTGTGCTGCACAATTTTTGCGATTACAACAAACTTTTTCAGGATGTTTTTAACTGGATTAATTTGTATTATATTAATAATAATAATAATAATAATAATAATACATTTTATCTTGTATTTTAAGGTATAAAAAGATTGCAGTAGAGTTGGAGTGAGAAGTGGATTCATCGATTAGTAAATTGACTCAAAATGAAAAGATACAATATATACAATACATTTTCTAAATGATTTATTAAGAAATTATTGATTATTTCGTAAAATGCCACACAACAGCTGATGGAGGAATTGCTGTTTTTTTCTTTGTTTAGTCATGATAAAACAAATATCATTGAGATAAAGACTGTTGAGATAAAAAGCAATCCAAAGAGTTCACCTTTCGCACTTGGAAACATTTTAAAATATATTCTGACATTATCTTACAGATAATATGACTCATTTAAGATTTTAAGAAAGACAATGTAAACATTTGCATTTCTTTCTTCATTATTGAGGCCACATGCACTAAAGTATAACATGCTAGGGCTGCTCGATTATGGCAAAAGTCATAATCTCAATTATTTGGGTCAATAATTGATAAAAACGATTATTACCCTGAACTTTAAGTTGAATTCAACTGAAAAAACAATAAAAAAAAAAAATCGTTTTATTTCGATTACGTTGTTTTCATAATCGTTGCAAGCCAAAATCGTAATTGCGATTAAAATACGATTAATTGAGCAGCCCTATAACATGCTTCACATATTTTATGTTTAAGGACCTAATACAATTATTATTTAACACAATTATTAAGGCTGAGATATATGAAACATGAATTTTCACAAGTGCTTTTTATTATTTATTTTGTATCACGCTTTGTGTTTGAAAATGAAAAATCAAGCCAAATATTCAACATGGTAACGGAGTATTGTAGCTTACATTTCCAAGTATTTCAGAAATCATTCAGATATCTGATTTAGTCAATTATTTGTAGTTCCAATGAAGTCCCAGATTAGGTTTAAGCATTAACAAAACCCAGATGCCACTGAACAAAGTCATTTGCATGAGAGTATCCGACCACAATTTAAAACTGATAGCCCACTGTGATGCAGCAATGACCTTTATTAGACATATTGGAGTACCCTCCTGACATTAATTATGCTGTTCAATTTGAATTCACCAGCACGTGGGCGGTTTAATTTCCTCTTTGATCATTTTAGACAATGGATTTCCGGCTGTATTCACTGTCAGGCTGTTAGAAGCCTGCAGACATCTCTTCAAAAGTTTCAACATATAGCTGCTTCAGAGTCTGGGTCCCATTTGTTCTGCAGCCTCAGCAGTATCACTGTTTCCATATCTGCAGTGGTCTGAGCTCTTGGTCCTGCTCTTACCTCACCATGCTCGTTTGATACTTATCAGTAGACATTTTACATAATGGTCTGCTGCAGTGGTAACAGAAATGACCTCATCTGTTTAACATTGTGCCCACATTGTTGTCCTAGCAACATTTCCATATTCTGTGCAGCCATGTGAACACTGCAGATTCTCTCTCAGGATTTCAGAATTGTAAGCAGCTGCCTCAGCATTTTTACTGCAGTAAACAAGGATTTGTGGCTGTGTTCCTGTCTGTGGAACAATGCCTTTGTCAGACCTCAGCACACAGGTGACCAGGGATATTTAAACATGTATTTAATTCTGTATTTAAAAAGGATGATGCTGATTGTGCTGTGATTCATCATTAAGGTCAAGTCTTTATTGGAAACATTAATCTGTTTTAAAATGTCACATTTTGTATTTTTATTTATTTTTAATTTGTTAACAAAAATGTGAAAACTAAAGGAATTTTAAGTTGACATAACTTGAATAAATTATTTAAATGCATCTGAAGAAATTACTTTTAGTTACAGAGTATCATTTCCCACTGCGTTACACAGGCTTCTTGTCTTGTGGCCAACTTCTGTACCATAACAGTCCTTGGAAACATCAAATATTGCAAGTGCAATACGTTGAAGTATCTGATTTCTATGAACACCTGGAACCAGGCACATCTCTTCCACCCCTTTCTCTGTTATCACCACCAACCGCTCCTGGTTCAATCTGTCTCCATACAGAAACTGTCACTTCACACTGCAGCGGATCAGTAAACTGCACTGAGCATGCTCGTGCAGATGCAGCCTGTAGATGGAGCAAAGTGGAGAGGAGGAGAAAGAGGAGGAGAGGGAGACACACAGGAGCTGCACACAGCGCTCTGAGAACAAAACCTGCATGGGAGGATTCTTCTCTGTCAACACAGATGGAGTGTGAGAGGGGAATACCAATGACTGGGATGTCAGATTGTCATCGCCAAGGAGGAACAGAAACGTGAAAAGGTAAAGAGAAACATCTCAGCTTGATGGAATGAAGTGACGTAAAAAAAAAAAGAAGAAAATGTATCTTGAGAAGTCCTGATGTATTGTGTTTTTTTTTAATTTTTATTTTTACATGTATTCTTCCTTTTATCAGAAAGACTTCAAGTAAAATTGTGTGTGTGCTTTTCTGCTGCAAGATAGAGATTATTTACTGAGTTTGTGTGTCATTTACAGGGTCTCTTGGACGGCGTAGCAATGTACGCCTTCTACTCCCTGTTAGTCTACATCTTCTACACCGTCTTCAAGAAGGAAGAGGAGGATGAAGCTTTGGAGGGGGCCTGTGGATCTTCCTCAAATGTATGTCTAGCCACATCATGTCTAACCTCGGGGGTCCTCCGTGAGGAAAAGTCATTTTTATTTCAGGGAACATGCCTGCGTCATCTTTACCCCCCGACAGTACAGAAGGGCTCTGTCATAGAGCACGTATACATTTGTGTTTTCATTTTCTTTGCTCATTTTGTGGATTTCTGTGGATGCAATATGTAAATATTTAGCCTGTGCATTACCATCTGACCCTAATGCATGTTACTGTGTTCAGGAGCCAAGACCTGTTTCCATGGAAACAGGGAGAAGGAGGAGAGATGGCCACACCTCCAAAATGGGGAAGAAGGCTTGTTCTCAGCGTGGTGAATCCAGTAAGTGCTCAAATAGCTGCTTTTTTTAGTCCAATGTAAAGGCTGTCATGTGATATAGCAGATTAATAAAACATTTATGATGTGGGTAGATTCTACTTATTGAATATTTAGTATATACATTCCTTTACTCTTCATTGTTTTTGTGATTTGTTTTCATCTAGGCAGTAGCAGTGACAGTGATGAAATGTCTCTGAGTGATGAAGGTGAGGCAGAAGGCCCCGACATCCCAGCATGCACTCCTCTAGCTGCTTTCCTGTCCTTCAAGCATGAGGCTGAGAAGAGGAGGGCCTCCCAGGTCCAGGTGGAAACAACAGGAAAGGTGACCAAACTGTCATCACCTAATCTTAGCTCCTCACTTGATGCATAAATGAGAAGTTCCCCAAATAGTAACTCCCTATGTGCTGCTCAGCCGACAGAGTCTCCCCTGCTGGCGGTGATGTCCCACTTGCTGACTTTTCTGGAGCAGTACTCCCACTTCCAGCAGCTGCAGCAGCAGGCCGACCAGTACCGGGTCCAGCTGAAGAGGCACCGCGTAAAGCACCGCCGACAAATGAAGGCCCTACGAGCGTCATACCGCCAGCGCCTCAGGGACAAGAGCAGCATCATCAGCAGCCTGGAGGAAGCCATCAGCCAGCAGCACACCCCCAGCCCGCTGAGCGAGGGTGAGGGGGAGAGGGAATGGTCACCTAGGGGAAGGAGAGAAGAAAGAAAGAAAGAAGGGGGAGGGGGCAATTAAGGTGCAAGAGGAATGGGTTTTTCAATTTCCTTCCGGTAGGTGTGAGGAGGATGAAAAACAGAGAGGTAGAGGTCAAGTGGTTGTTTTAATAACCAGAAGTAGTGAAGCAGAAAATGGCCCTGCAGACTTCAAATCGATATGAGACTTCAGATTGGGTGAGATCATATGATGGATGGAGGATGATGAGGAAAAAAGGGTATATCACATGCTCATCATAACAGGTGTCTATCCTGGGTTACAGAATAACGATAAGATGGGTTTTCCTTTAAACCTATGAAAGCTCAGTCCTTTCCATCATTATATAACAAAGTGAGTAGGATTTGAGAGTGAGTCATCAGTTCCCAAGATAGTGTCTTAGTAGTTCACTTCAGTCATGGGGATTTTCCATAGTTGGCCCAACCTAGATTAGATCTTTTCAACTTGGGATACGGTACACTTTGTATAGAAGAATACAGTCTTCAGCAGAGGAGCAGACTGATTAGATGTGCGTGTAAGTCAAGAGGCCAGCCTAACTCTGTGCAGCTGCAATTGACCTAAAAGCTTCAGATGTGGGTCTCTGCTGTGTTTCAGATCTGACCAGATGGTTCTTTGACCTCGGAGCAGTAGGATAGCCGTATAGGCTGCACTGTATCACTTTCATGTGTAACGTACAGTATAGCGTGTTGTGCGTAGGTGTGTTTAAAGGGAGGATCTCATGCGTACTGAATCTCATTAGCCACAGGAAAAAGATACATGATTCCGTGGCGAGGTTCTTTGGGTACAGGGATAGTGATTCTTTGGCTCTCTCTCTTGAATAAAACATGGCTCAGAGTTATATTTTATTCCCTGCAAATGCACTTACACGTCTTTCCACATGCAAGGAGCCACGTGTACTTGTGTTGGACTAAAAATAGCCGGAGTCAATGCCCCAAGTGTGACGAGGGTGTGTGGTCTGTTTGTTTACTGTTGTGCAACGCGTAGGCCTAAGTGGAGGGGTGATGCTTGTTTCTTTTAAGATCCTTGAGGCACAGCTGTAGCCTTTGCTTAATTGTTGTTGTTGTTTTTGTCTTTCCCTCACATCACCTCTTCTCCCTGCCTCATTGTGACATGGCGACATTTATAAAATTAGCATAAGGCCTTGCGATGATAATAGGAGTTGACAGGGCCTGATAAATCATTGAGGAGGAGCAAAGTCATTGAAAATGCTGCGGGGCATGCTCCATGGAATTTTTATTTTAGCAGGCTGTTGCTTTGTTTAAATGATCTTCAATGCTCCAAGCTGCACGTGAGAAGCTGCAGCAATCCTGTATAGATCTTTAAAGACACCCAGGAGACTTGAGGGTGGAAACGTTAATGTTAACCTCATTGCAAGGCAAGGTGACTACAGGCTTTCTAAAAGAGCTTTAAGTGCATAGTTAATGTTCATTAATAATAAACACACACAAGCATTTAGGCCTTACTGCAGGTCAGAGGAGGTTCAAACGACCATTGTACTATTATTGGTTGTCTGAATATGAATATTGATCTGAAGATGGCATAAGATAGCTGCTGTTATTTTTGCTTTTTGTAATGCCATCAATATCCAGGCTGTATGATGGTGCTGCTGCATAGGCTGATTTGAATGTTCCTTGTTTATATCCCCCAGGTGAGTCCATCGGTGATGCAGGGACACAAGCTGGGGTTCACCGGCTGGTTGAGTCTCTGTACGGGCTGCAGGGGGAGAGGAGTAAGCTGAGGGGGGAACTCCGTCTGCTGCACTCCCAGCTGGAGGAGAAGGATCTGGACCGACACTCTCGTATACAGACCTTCCAGCAGCAGGTAGGCAGCTGCATATTAAAGAAATCCTGAATGCTTTATCCATTTAGGAACAATCTGCTTCAGGAAATCCATACATCATTTATCACAAATAGTTTATTGTGTTTGAATCTAGTCTCATTACAATAAGTAATGCCGTTTGTAATAATGAAGTAAGGCAAGGCAAGTTTATTTATATAGCACCTTTCAACACACGGCAATTCCAAGTGCTTTACAAAAATGAAAGACATTATGAGCATTAAGAAATAGTGCAGTGGAAACACATTATAAAATAGCATTTAAAAGAGTCATTAAAAAGAAAAGATAATAAAAGAAACATAAAAATTACAAGAATATTAATCTTTGGCCTTTAAACTATCTTTTCAAGTAGTAGTATGTATGCAGTAATGACCTATTATTAATGTTTACAAAAAAAAGTAATATTGCAGAATAAAATCACTTAGATAATGGAATCATGGTGTGTTATATAATATATATAGTAAATCATGTCTGTACTCTAAATGTATCTCTGTTGACCTCTTCTCATTCCTTACACAGATCGACGAGCTCAAGAGTTGCATAGAGGAGCGCGAGGAGGAGCTGTGCAGACTGAAAGCAGCCACTGTAAGCCCTGTGCACTATTGATTCAATCATTTGTCAAGTCTTTGTCACTTCCCTCGTCATCATCAAAGCTGCAACGTCTGCCCACACGCTTCGAATGAAATGCCAAACAGTCAGATTGCGTTGTGTAACACCTTAATTATAAATCCATCTACAAGGATATTGGTTCAAAGATTCAAGATTCAACAATCTCCAACAATCCAACATACATAATAAAATACAAAAATAAAAAGTAGTACAAAAGTCTATATACATGTAAATAGAATATGATATGTACAAGAACAGAATATTAAATTAAAATAATGTAAATTAAGACAAAATTAAATACGGTTTATTGCGTTTATATAAATAAGTATATTGCATGATGACAACAGGAATGTTTATCGGGCACTTAGCAGAGCTCAGGTGTTTAGCAGTCTTCTGGCCTGTGGGATGAAACTGTCCCTGAGTCTGGTGGTTTTAGTCCGGATGCTGCGGTACCGCCTGCCAGACGGCAGCAGACAGAACAGTTTGTTGCTGGGGTGGTGGGGGTCTTTTGTAATCCTGAGGGCTTTCTTCCTGAGCCGCTGGGAGTAGATGTGAGGTATTGGTCACTGGGTTTGATGCATCTCTCATTGTTATGCTGAACCTTTTATTTCATTTCCTCAGGGGGCCACAGACTCAGAGAAGCGAGTGCTGTGTCTGTCAGCAGAGAATGAGAGTCTGAAGCAGAACCTGAGCGTTACCCAAGGCCTCCTGCAGCAGCTGTCAGCCATCCCCTCGCAATCCAGCACCATGCTCATCAAGGTGAGACGCTGCAGCACCACGAGAGCTTGTGAACGCGCTACAGAGGAAGCCATTTGTCACCACAAACATTTAAAATGTTCTTTGTTTCTCAGGAGAATGAGAACCTCCGCAGTAGAGTGCAGCAGCTGGAGATGTCCCTGCAGCAACGTGCTGAACAGCTATCACATCTGGAGCGACAGAGCGAACAAAGTGAGTGGAGGAGAGGAGAGGAGCTGAGGAAACGAGAGGACCGAGTGAGGGAGCTGCAGCTGGAGTTGGACAGAGAGAGAGGGAAGGAGCCAGAGATAAAGGTACAAGAAGGAATAATATATACTATTGCCAAAAATCTAAAATGTTGAGTAGTTGACCCTGATCAGATGTTTTGTTTCTCTCTCAGTATGTCACCCAGACTGTGGAGGTGGAATCACCAGCCACTTTAAAGCAGCTGACCAAAGCCAGACAGAGGAATGAACTGCTATCCGATAAACTGGCCAATCAGAATGAGCGGTGCAAACAGCTGGAGGAACACATCAGGAAGTCTGATGAATACAGCTGTAATCTCCAGCACAAGGTAACAGGAGCCATAGAGTTCATGCTTGACTAGTTTGGTGTAAATTAGTGTCTGTCATTCCTGTGTTAAAGTAAAAATTATATAAATGAACAGGCAGTATAAAACAAGTGATACTTAAGTGAAATAAAAGAAGAGTGCTAAATTAGGTTTTTATACATTTCTCAAACAGCAAAAACTGGATATAAAGTAAGATGGGCTGCTGAAAATAATGTTCTATCATAATAAATACTGATGCTTCAGGCCACTAAGAGGCAAGGAGCCTGATAAGAAACCCCATATGATCCTCTTGGTGCCGTCAACCTTAAATACAAAATATTAAAGAGACAGAATTGAAAAGGGTAAATAAAGAGAATAAATGATCAAAGCGGTGAAAATCAAAGACAGGATGAGGAGGTTTCCTCTTTGCTGCTGTAAATTCCCAACCAGATCAATATGATTGACAGATGAACTCATTACAGAGCCGAGCCGGCACAGATTGGAAAAGTCAAGTTGACATTTTAAACGAAATGCTGTGCGTTTTTACAGATTGCAGCGTATGAGCGAGAAATCACTAAACTGAGGGAGGAGCTGTTGAAAGAGATAGGACACTTGGAGGAGAAGAAGGAGGAGGCTGTGAAAGCTGCCTCCACCTGCTCAGCCGAGCACTTCCAGAACCTGCAGGACCAATTCTTCGGTGAGTGATAAAAAAAAAAACCCAAACAAATCTTTAAAGAGACACTTTGAGAAATGTGCCTTTTTGCTTTGTTGCTATTAGATGACAAGATTGATACCACTCTTTTTGTACAGATTAAACAAATCAATTAGGTAAGAAAGTAAGACAGGGCCTGGTAGGGTGAGCCAGGCTAGCTGGTTCCCCATTTCCAGTGTTTTTGCTAAGCTAGGCTAACCAAATGCTGCCTAGAGTAGTATCAATCTTCTCATCTGACTCAAGAAAGTGCAACAAAAAAAAGTTCCCTGAAGTTATTATTTGATTCAGAATTGTATATGTGCCTGATTCCACATCTTTGTGTCTTTTTGCCAGGCTTGCAGAAGCGTCTGACTGCACTCCCTCCAACTTTACGCTCCATGAAAACCGACTACACCAGTCTGAAGAGCCAGGTTAGAAACTTCTCCGACTTTTACGGAGCAGCTATCAATGACGCAAAAAAACAGGTACGTACTGTGACTCCACATCAAGACTTACAACCTTATTGCATACATTAAGGAGATAGATCAATCTGACCAGCTCAACAAGCCTAGTTTACCTTTTTTGTTACATATTTGTGTGTTTGTCAGGTTACAGCAGCTATTAGTGAGATGTCTGAAGCCAACAAAGATCTCCTGGAGAAATACAGGAAGGAGGTTGCACTGCGCAGGAAGTACCACGAGCAGCTGGTGGAGCTTAAAGGTAAGCAGAGAGGGGAAAAAAACCACTGCAGAATATGAACCGTACATCATTAATTGGGCCTTCTTTTTGTCAGGCAACATCCGCGTGCTGTGCCGTGTAAAGCCGGTGCTGAAGGAGGACCAGCACGAGGAGGGCCAGTCTGTGGTGGTGACCACGGACCCCAACAACGAGTCCTCACTCAATGTGCTGAACAAAGGAAAGGATCGCATCTTCGAACTGGACAAGGTCTTCCACCCTCAGGCCACACAGGAAGAGGTATGAGGACGCACAGGATATGCAGGAAATATAATATTAATAAGATCTAACTTTATTTGGTTTGTTTTCAGGTCTTTCAGGAGATAGAGCCCCTTGTGACGTCCTGCATCGACGGCTACCATGTCTGCATATTTGCCTATGGACAAACTGGCTCCGGAAAAACCTACACAATGGAGGTATCTAGTTGTACTGCATTATTGGAGCTGAATATTGATTACAGATATAGCACACACTCAGCACATTTGTTCCATAATGTGGGCTGCAGGTTAAGTATCACTTTATCTTCAGGGCAGTGTGGAGAACCCAGGCATCAACCAGCGAGCCCTGAAACATCTCTTTAGTGAGATCGAGGAAAGGAAGGACATGTGGACTTACACGGTGACCGTCAGCTCTGTGGAAATCTACAACGAGGTGCTAAGGTACAATGTTCTGCACTTTATGTCCCTTTAGCCTGTAATATATATGATATCTACTACATTTTCACATACTGTTCTGTTATGTATGTTAAATATCCAATTGTATCTCAAATCTTTTTCCCTAATCAAAAGGTTTAAATAGTTTTTTTTTAAAGATATTGCCCCTTTTCTGCTCCTATATTTCCTTTTTGTTGTTTTTTTCCCTGTATTGTTTTTTTGTAATAGACTGGATGCCATTGTAAATACGGATCGCCCCTCAAGTATTATACAAGTGTAAATAAAGGTATGAAAAAATGCTGTTTCTCAGAGACCTGCTGAGTAAGGACGGAGAGAAACTGGACATTAAGATCAACCCGGACGGGACGGGACAGCTGCATGTGCCGGGCCTCAGGGTCATCGAGGTGAAGAGCTTTCAGCACATCAAGAAGGTTTGTTTTGAACAGTTTGTGCTGATAGGATAATTCATTACTGTTCAATATATAAAAGTATTTCATTTATGCAAATTGTTCTTGTTCTTGTTTAGATTTTAGCCAAAGCTCGAAGGAACAGGATCACCTTCGGCACTCAGATGAACCAGCACAGCTCCCGCTCCCACGCTCTGCTCTGCGTCACCGTGCAGGGCACCGACCTCGCCACCGGCTCCAAAACCACCGGTCAGTCACATGGGCACTTATTCCTCTACAGGAGAAAGTGTGTTCTTAATAGTTGCTATAAATCTGAATAAGATTTGGCATTTCTCTTTGAATCCATCTCTTTTATTAAAGCTAAGTGCAGTCTAATACATTATGCTAAATCAAAAAAAGAAAAACTTCCAAAGGGACATCACTGTGAATATCTGCAGCGCTTAGTGAGAAGAGAATTTAAGAAAAAGAGTATTAGAGCATAGGAGGAGCTTCTGATCAGGATCCAGTCAGACAGAAGCTAGTCCAGAGGTGACTGTCTGCATCGTTCACTCTGAATTCACTTTTCCTTTCTCAGGAAGATTGAACCTGGTGGACCTGGCTGGCTCTGAGAGGGTTTGGAAGTCTGGTGCAGAGGGAGAGAGGCTGAAAGAGGCGCAGAATATTAACCGCTCCCTGCTGTCACTGGGTGACGTCATTCAGGCACTGAGAGCTCGGCAGACTCATATCCCTTTCAGGAACTCCCGCCTTACGTACTTATTACAAGACTCCCTGGGAAAAGGTAGCAAGACTGCCATGGTGGTGCAGGTGAGATTTCTGATACAAGTGCCTCAGCCTTAAAAGTGTAACATTTTATTAAAAAACAACATTTGTAGTCTTCTTCGATGCGTGTCATGAGCCTTGTTTTGTTTCTACTAAAGGTATCTGCTCTGGAGAGTAATGTGGGAGAGACATTGTGCTCACTGAAGTTCGCCCAGCGGGTGTGCAAGGTGGAGCTGGGTCCTGCAGCTAGGAAGATTGAATCTGGTGGAGGACAGTGCGACTGACAGTCACTTCCTGTTCCTCAGTGACCCCCAGGAAGCCATGAATCCACAAGTCAGATTCTTATCAACCAATCATAACGCGTCAATATCAAGAAGATCAACAGCAATCCTGCTCAAGGGCTAAATCTGAAGAGGTCTGTGTGGCAGCTGAATGCCAGCCTTTGATTGAGGTTGGGCGTTCAGGCCTCCTCGTTGCCATTTCCTGCTTCTGACAAGCGATAACCCTTTATCTTTCGCTAATCTGCATGCAGGAGTATTTACTCTCTCACTCCGAGTGCCAAAACAACCTCTGACTCCCCCCAAGGTCTAGATACGATGCTTCCTTGAACTACAATATCTCAGTTTCCTCTTGTGAAATACCAAATCCCAGGATTTATCTTATCAGCTTTTTCTTGCTGGTCATCACAGTATTTAAAGCAGCGTGATGACAGAGAACAGGTTCAACCAGCTTCCAGAGCCACAATATCAACAACTCCGTTTTTAGAAGTATTTATCATCTTGCTATTAATATCTGTAGTTTGTGAGCTTCGTCGCTAATGTTGTATATTTTTGAAGATTGTAGTGTGTAGGGGAACCTGTTTTGTAGTCAGTGAGTATGGCTAATAATAATTAGAGCAGTTTTTACGAGATTCAGAAGAGCACTGAATGGTTTCTGTTTCTCTTTAGAGCCTTCATCATTTGTCTTTTGAGAACAGAGGAACGCTGTTGAAGGAACAGGTGGCCTTGAATGAGAAGTGGTGATGAATGGTGCAATACGTCCCTGTAGAGGAGACAGTTTAGGCCTACGTTGGAAGAAGCACTTTGAGGGAAAATAGGAACTATTTAGTTCAGGAAAGGTATATACGTGCTTGATATAGATATCACTAGTGAATGTCATACCAAAAATCGCTTATTGTTATCTGTTCCTCTATGTATCACCCATTGGATCAACTTGGTTCAATAGTAGCAAGACATTAATGTTGCAGTAACTACCATGAGTGCATAGGGCTCACTTAATAAGGCCTAGTCGGTGGATTTTCAGATCGTTTTCTGAATAAATACGACGTATTTAAAAAGTGTCTTTTCTCTTATTTGATGTCCAGCAACAAAAGAATAAATATATTTTTTAGTAATAACATGAAACTACAACAGCTACCGCTTGAACATCTCAAGATGTAAGAGTAAATGTTTATGGGCAAAACTTTGCACATTTCTAATTATCTCTAATTACATTGTTTATTTTGATGTCAGTGTTTTTGCATACTGTATTATATCTCAACATATATATTGATGATATATATAGTTTTGTTTACATATGCCGTGATGAAGGAATTAATCCATATTGCCCCTCCCCCCCAGCCTCAAAATAAAGACAACAGGCATAACAAATAATAATCAGGCATTAGAAAAAAATCACATTATTTTACTTGAAAAGATAAAAATGACAGGAAAATATGTAACATGACCAATGCACGTTAATAAACCACATAAGCAGAATGTTCTATTACATATTAATGTTATAATGTAATGATACAATGCAGGAGTCAGAAGGATATCGTATGAAAACCTGAAATATTACTTTACACCCTGAAATTGGCAGTCTTTTTGAAAACAACACAGATGTGACAATACTGTCCCGTGTTGTAGGCAGAGGCGATCACTCTGTAGTCTTCTTATTTATTTATTTTTTATCCGTCACATTTTGGATTCAGTCCGAGTCTCCGTGCTCCTCTCCTACTGCTCCCACCGCCGCGGCCAACTCCTCCTCACTGCCTCGCAGACGATCCCCTGGGCACACACACACTCACGGTCAATCTGATCATTCATTCTTCAATCAATAGATGTTTAACATTTATAGAGATCAAGCAGATTGAGCAGAACCTGGTTACACTTTTATTCAGGTTGATTAGCATTCACATATTGTAACTAAGCAACCCTGTTAACACAACGACAGAGAAGCAGAGATACTCCCAAAACAAAAAAACAGTTATTTACAAAAGTAAGTACAATCATGTTTTCATTTACCTTAAGCTGTAAACAAAAAAAAGAGTTGAAACCAAAGTATAAGGGGTTACTGTTTACATATTCATGCCATTATAAACCTAGTGTTAGTGTGTAAACATTGTGTTCTCCATAATAGCTCACGGCTATTATTAGAATGTGGAACACAAATCACTGGAGCAATCGCATCATTGATGTAATCAGATGGCGTCAAGCCCCTTGAGTCTGGAAACCACAGAGCAATTAGCCTCATAATTCACGCCTCGCTCCGACCTGCTCGTCACTGTGGTGCAAAAAAAACATGAGAAAGGGAATACTCACGGATGAGCTCAGCGATGCCTCTCTGCGTTCTCCTCTCCAACTTCTCCAGTTTCTTTGCCACATCACGCTTTAGATCCCTACGATCAGAAACAATAGATATAAACAATAAGATGATAATGTCGGTAACATTAAACCATACCAAGGTTCTCTGCAATTTGCAGAGTGAAAGATAATGTTCTAGAAGCTCTTACCAGTCTGGTTTTCTTGGGGCGAGGTTGGCCAAATCCTGAGGAAATAAAACATCTGTTAAAAAGAAAAACATGACCAATGAGGGCACGAGATAAGTTTGTGCACAGATGGAAGGCTGACAGGCAGGTAGGCCATCCAGTTATTTTAGCCGAGCCGGCTCAGATGATTGGTCGTACTTTTTACAGTACTACGGCTTCCACAGATGACATTTATTAATGTATTTCTTGTCAAAGCATTTCATGTATTCATTGCTATCGGGATGTTCAGAGCATTCCATGGAATATAACAAAAGGTTTTTCTGAAGTGAATTACCTACCCCACCTTTAGAGCAACTACAAAAAATGTGACTCTTCAACAAAATAAATCACAGTTACAAAAGAAAAGGACGACTCACCACTTCTTCAATGATGGGTTCTGGGTTAGCTGCCTCTAACTGGTCTTTAACTTTTTCCTCAACTGCAAACAAAGAACATGTATCATTACTCAGAAAATAGATGTTTAACAGGATGCTAAATGTTTGCTGTTCAGAAGCTTACCATGTGATATCGCTGAGGTGTGATGTGAATACTAAGTGAATGTTTTCTCAAAGCTCTTTTATGACTGAAGGCTTCTCACCTGATGCCGGTTTGGCTTTGGGCACCTGCCTCTCCTTCAGCTCTTCATCCTCTGGAGTGTAATTTCTCAGTTTCAGCTCTCTGAGGAAAGAAAAGCAGAGTAATGCGTGTTTACTTTAGAGATAGGGATAAATGCAGAGATGCTAAACTTACATGATCTCACTCTTTCTCTCTTCCAGGAGGTGGCAGTGCAGCCAAACATATATCACCAGAGATTAAGAAGCATAAAAGGCCATCTGCAAACCCAACACAGCTGCACGTTCAGTGTCCAGAGGAGGCTGGGTATAATGTCCCTCTTTATTCCTATGAACACGTCTGATTAACACGGTCCACCTGCTCCTGGGCATGGACTTGAGGAGAGCAGCAAACAGCTGAGGAATTCTGTGCTTGATGTTGAATCACGCAGTCTCTCATCACATATGCACAGAGGAATTCCTGGCGAGTTTAGCTGACATCTCTGCAGATTATATAAAAAGACATCCAGACCCAGAGGTAAACTACTGTCCCACCGAGCTCGGACCAAGAGGGTTTATCAGCTGCTCTGAGCTTAACATGGATTTGCGATGAGACTCGAGAGGGTGCACTCTTGATACATTCATCACACCCCGGCTGCCAGCAGACAGACCGATGCCTTGTATGGGTATGGGCAGGAATGCTGGTCATGTTCTGCCTTTGGCGGACTGAGGGTTACTCTTAGTTCACACACACGTCTCTCTGTGCCTCCAGAGTCTTTCCTGAGGAGGAGGAGGAGGAGGAGGAGTACGTCTACATATCTAATCTTATATAGAATTCTCAATTCCACTCATATTGCAGTCACAATAAATATATTGTTTTTATCTTAAATTAAACAAAATATTCTTATAACTATGGAATACAACTAAATTAAAATCAAAACTACATCAATGGTTGTCGTAAAGTCCTTAAAATTAATTCAACGGTTTTAATAATTTTGCTTAAATGAGCTCCACAGTCCCAGTGTAACAAAGTCCAGATGCCCTGACAGACAGTTTGGAGTAGAGCAAGAGCAACAGGCCATCAGCCTCCAATAGATTCAAATAGGATGAGACTGAACATAATTAAGAAAGGAGGGAACGATGTGCCGTAGATCAAGAAATTGAAACTGACCCTTATCTGACAATGACAAGTCAAATGAGAAAAAGGCCTCTAAAGCTGGGCTGCATTATGTGATGTGTGGGAGTTTAAGTGTTGGTGTAAGGGTGGCAGTAGTATAAAGGAACATGACTTGCAAGAGAAAATGAAATTGCATTCTTGCCATTATTCAACTTTTTTTTTTACAAGATTCAGAATTTCTCCTAAACATGATGTTGGATGAAAGACGGAGAAAGTCCTCTATGGAGCGAGTTGGGGTGTAAGCTTGATGGCAATGTGTTCATTAGATTTAGAAATGGTGTTTTTTGTGGCATGAAAGGGAAAGCCCAACATAACACTAAGATACATCATAGGAAAAAGAATATTACTGAAAAGGTTCATATTGAGTCATCTTTTTTTAATATCCAAACTGAAGTTCATCTATCCTGGCTGGTAAATGTCACGGTATTTTTTATAGACTAAAGTACATTTGGTAAGCAAGAGAACATAAATAATTGTCCGTAATGCACATGTTTTGCCTCCGAAGTTTGACGTTGCGCTTGCTTTTCTTAACCGTCTCTTATTGCGTCCAAACCTTTAAAGTGCGTTTACACATTTCTACTTCAAGCACACTGGCATCAAAGAGAGCCTGTGATCAATTCAGAGCAGGGTCCCAAGGGTGGCTCTTCCTAAATGTTTAGAGTGAACCGTGGCTGAGGAGAAGCTGCAGCAGTGTTCCAATGTTTACACTGATATCAAGCTGCTCCACTCACCAGAGCAAAACACCAGACAGCAGTTAGCCTCCTCAGCGAGCCACAGAGATGGTTTGAGCTAACATGTTAGTCATATCACTATTTTAGAGGCTTTTTAACTTCCTTGGATCATAGTTTTTATTTCCAAACCATTTAAGGCAAGTCTTCCTAGGTTAAAAGAAAGCAGCCCATCAACACCTAACAAGATGTAATAGGAAAGGCTGCTTGGTGCACTCGGTGTCTTCTGTGGAGAAATGTGTGATACGACACAGGAAACTGAAAAACCACAAGTTCTAAGGTTTTTCTTGTGGATCATTATTTTAATATGAACAATAACTTTAAGACAAACATGTTTATTGTTGTGTTCTTTCATGCCTGGACTAGGCCATTTGATCTCACATAAAGATGTAATGGCAAGACAAGACAAATGAAGACAGGTCACACGACCACACCTCACCATAACTGTGTCTTGATTTAGCAAAACAATTATTGAAGTTCCTTCCTTTAACTCTAGACTTTTTGCTTCACTGACATTGGTCTAAATGAGTCATGTTCATTGTCATGAGAGCTCTGTCGTGTTGGACTAAAGGAAAAACAGCGGCACTCCCTCAGTGCCGTCATTAAATATAAACAATGGAAACAAGGTCCTGTAGGACAGGAAAGATGGCTGCTCCTTTCTACCAACTGACACAAAGTAGAGTAACCTGCAGGATATTTGAGCAGCTAATAGCACGAGGCTGTGATCCGGCCCGGGGTAAACACTGCGTCTTATGACCTGCACTGTGTGACAAGGAGATGGTGTTCAGATAAAGGCTACGTTGGAATACTTCCAAATCGGTTTCTCTTCTGTTTTATGCAGCTTAACACACCTCTAGCTGAATGTGTAGTGAGCAACAGTTTAAGAGATCTTTACATGCTTTATGAAAAGTATGATTCATTAAATGTGTGTGTAGTGTGATGACTGACCTGTGCCTTGTTTCAGGAAGTTCCTCTAGAGAAGCTTTTTTGTTCTCTGGCTCCCCATCCTCCTGTTCTTGTCCCTGTTAAAATATCATCATGTCATGAGTGATAGAACTAAACCAGCCACATTTAGGTAAACGCATGAGGAAAAATACTTGTTTTGAGCCCCAGTCATACGTTTTAACAAAAGAATAAGAACCCCTCCCATCTTAAATTTTCCTGAAGAGGGTTCCTCTCCACCTTTGAGAACAATTCAGGGGACTGACTCATACTTGGAGTTCAGTACAATTATAGGAAAACAGTTCCCAGCTTTAGGAATGTCAACAACTGTTGATCATGGCTAGTCGAGCCAGCACGCCTCAACTCAAAAACAGCTTAGTGAAACACATTGTAGAATAGCTGCCAGAACAGCAGCTTGCACCTTGAACAGGGTGTTTCCTGTTGAATGAGAATTCAGACTCAGAGCTGAAAGAGGATCACAGTCGAGCAGATTAACTGTGTATTGTGTAAGTAGTTCAACTCAGAAAGCCCTACTGAAACGCGGCCTGCTCTCAGTCCTGTTTACTACATGGTTTAAGACAAAAAGTGTGCTTTGATAAAGATATGACATTTTAATACTACAATTACCACTGGATTTAGCTCAGCACACATCTTGAAAACGACTAATAAGATAGAATTATTAGACACTTCATACACCTTACATTTTACTGCAGAGAAGTGCTATTAGGGCTGCTCAATTCATCGTATTTTAATCCCAATTACGATTATGGCTTGCAACGATAACGAAACAATGTAATCGAAATAAAACTATTTTTTTATTATTACTTTTTTTTTTTTTTTCAAATTACTTCTTTTTTTGTATTGGTTTTTCAGTTGAATTATACATTACAAAGTTCAGGGTAATCAACTGTTAAAAACATACTGTTCACATTTTTTTTCTCCAATAAATTGATGTTTTCAAAGTAAATGGATAATCGTTTTTAATAATCGTGATATCAATTATTGACCCAAATAATCGAGATTATGATTTTTGCCATAATCGAGCAGCCCCAAGTACTATTATTTTGGGTTGTTTTCTTGCTACTTGAAATAGATTCTTTATTTCATAAGCACCTTTCTTGCAACCGAGGTATCTACATTATTCCTGCAAATTCTCTGTTAAAGCTGTAAATGTTTTCTTTTCCGTTTTCTGACTAAGATTCCTCCATCTTCCCTCATACGTGTGTTTTGGACTGTGTGGCAGAAGGTGTTTTCTCGTGTTCATTGTTATTCAAATTAATCAGGTATTGTTAGACTACCTCTATTATTCCTACATCAATAATTCAGTCGGTGAGCTGAACGTTAATAGATAAATACTGGTTAGCTTTTGTTGTTTCCAGCTTCAGGAGTCTTGCAGATGATTCAAGTTGATTTATAAATCACCATGGTTGAGCTTCTAAATAAAACAGTTAGAAACAGACATATTTAATGATATTTAATGTTTGTGAAAAAGGTTGAAAAATTGATGTTATTTACAGTATTGGAATATCCATGGTGTCAGATTATCTCTCATTATCTTTACCCCATTATAGCTATCTGAAAAATCTCTCTCTATGCTCCATTGTACCCCAGAGCTTTATCATCAGAAGCAGGACTTTATATTGTGTGTCTATGATGAACTTTTATCATAAAATACTTTAAGGAGACAGCATTTTTAAATCAAATGATTCATATCACTTTAAGGCACCTTCATAGAATTGTTTAGCTTAACATCAACCAGTTGTCTTATATGCAAGGTAAACCAACTGCTGGATCAGCTCTAGTTTTACCAGTCTGTCGAGAAGCATACCACTTAGGTTGTATATATAAATACCATCAGGTGTTTGGTTGGCTGGCCAGTTTGAACATGTGCCTTCTGTTTAGTTATAGTATTTCACAGAGGATCAATACAATTATTAAACATACATACCGCGGGTGAAACCTTTATCTAAAGCTGATTATATTTTGGCAAAAGAGTTTATTGTCATTTGGGTTAATACATTTGTTATAGTTTTTAATCATTCAGGTTAACTAATATTTTGCTTAAATTTGAACTAAAACGTGAGTAACAAACTTAAAAGTCTCTGTTATTGTCTCTGAATAAAATACCAAACAAATTAGCCAAGAAACGGACTAATTCATTTAAAAAGTAGATAAATGTACAAGCTCAGTACTCCAAACATGTACATAAAGACTCCTAATAGCACAATAAAGACAAGAACTAAAGCTACTACTGATTTTCCAACTACATTATTAAGCTAACGTTAGCTTCAAGCTAAGTCGGCTAACGTTTCCTCACAAATGAAAGGTTTTATAGAGGCTATGTTGCATTTATCAGACACCAGGCATCACGACATGAGTCACTTACATGAATTTGTTTATCTCTTATTGCTTTTAACCTCTCTTTCCTCTTCAGGGCCTGCTCCTGTAGTGACCCAACATTCCGCTCCATGTTTATCTCTACACGCCGCTCAATGCTCTCTGAACTCCATTAAGGGTCCTGGCTCAGGATGTGAGAACGAGCTTCGAGCACATCGATTGCGGTGGCTTGTTGCCTTCTTATCATGTGATATTGTTACATTGAAAATAATCTTTAAAATCATGAATTAGATTCCTGAAATTTGAAGAATTAATATTTTAAAATCTAAAAATCCAACATAGAATAATGATATTTTACACATTTGTAACACAAACCATCTTATTAATGAGTCTAATGTGGAAGACCATGGGATAATATTTGAATTGCTTGACTTGTAATAGCTTATATGCTATTTTGTACTATTCAAACATACCTATGGACTCTGAGCAGAGCTATACATTGAGGGGACATACACTGGCACACTATCCCGCCTGTTGATGGTCCCACTGTCAGGTCCTGGATAGGAATGTAGGCCATCACCATGGTAATACAGCTGTCTCAAGCTTCATGGTATCCATCCTCCGAATTACCAAGTGTGTGACAAAAGGTGCTAACAAGGTAAAAGAACATTACACTAATAGCAAAATAATCAATTTGTGATACATGTTAATGGCCCAATAATAGACAAATAAACTGTTGTTATATGTTAAATATATGGTACCATAGATAATAGGAGAAGTTGTCTGTAAACACTCTGAACAACAAACACACCTCGTGTCTAGAGATCAAGTGCATTTTATGCTTTTGTACAATATCAAGCAACTGATACTTTACAGGGTACATAAAAAATGGCATATGCTTGTCATATTTAACATAGGCATTAGTATAAACTGGTAAAATATTATACGTTGTTAGACTTGGAGAAAAATCACCCAACAGCATTCAATGGTTGGGCCTTACTACTCTTGCAAAGTCTTTTAAAAATGTATAGAATTTATAGAAATCTTTATACTAAGTATATTTCAGCCATGTGAAGTTAAACTCAATTGATAATTAGATATGCTTTTTTCCAGAGAACTGTGTTTTACAACTTAGGGAGTTAAGCCAAGCACCACCTGTAGACCTTCTACTTTTTTTCATTATTAATTAAATTAATAGTTTGAATATATTCATATATTTTACTTTCAGTATAAATCAATGGTACCGGTCTCTCAGTGTTTTGATTAACAGTTTTCATCAGGAATATGAGACAAAAATACAAGCAATAGTTATTTCATACAGTCAACTAATGCAGCAGGAACCATCATTGGTAGCCTAGTTGATACAGTCTAAAGTTCACTTGTGTATGTGTTTATGTGTATTTGTGTGTTCATGTCTGTATTTTATCAGCACTAACTCTTGCCTGATTTGCAAAGACACAGCTTGATCCTCATTCTCCAGAAATTGCACAACAAGGTTTTTTCATTCAGAAAGCTATGGTACCTTGCACTGAGGTGTTCAACTTCTATTATGTCGTAATTACTGTAGCATATTAATAAAAATATTGTGTACATTTATTTATTTTTTGATGATTACCATATAGAAAAAACGTTTTATTAATGCATGTAGCAAGACTTCAACGTACCTTTGTCAGGTAGTTTAATGTTGTGTTTATGTGTGCGTGTGTCTTTAAGAATATCTGCCTACCTGCGAGCATGATCCACAGTCAACTCTTCAGTATTGTTCACAGTCAGACACTAGTTGATGATAATGTGCTCATCACAGGACTCTGATGACTGAACCCACAGTCGTTTCTTGGTGTTGAGCGGATGGCATCTGTCGCTTCCGTGGAAACTCTCTCCAACAGGAATCATACGGCAACAAGCTCGCTTTAAACGCGGACATGGGTGTTCCTCCAGGCATGAATTTCCACGCATTTTTGTTCCTGGTTGTTTAATTTCGACTGCGATCGCACCGTGGCTACATACACAGACTGTCATGTTTTTCTTTTTCATGCCACTCTGATAACTTTGCTCGTCGAGACAGAAAGCACTTTTGCGTGGATTATTGTGCCTGAATAATGGTTCCCAGGAGCGTGCTGCGTCCTGCTGCCTTTAGGAAACAACTTCAAACAGCGCTTGCTGTAACCATGCTTACCAGTTTCATGATTTAATAATATAAGGGATATGAGCAACGCCAAAGGCGGCGGGATGGCATCGAAGGAAAGACTGCACGAGCTGTGGATGTTGTATTACACAAAGGTGAGTGAAGTGTGGAAGACCTGACGGAGACACCTGTTGCAGCAGGTCCTCTGCGTGAAGTTATGTATGGAAACAATATGTTGATGTGTGTGAACTACTGCAGACGTGTATAATGTCTCTGACGTTTGTTTAAACAGTTAGGCTACATAAGGAAGTGGCTTATTTAACGCCTGTTTGAACAGCAGCTGTTTATTTACTAAGTGGTCGAGGCTTCACTGTGCACACTAGTACATGTCATATCATATGACTGTGTCCCTGAGCCATTTAATGTATGGAAATCCCTTAGTAAATATGTTAATCGAAGCGGATTAGCTCACTTAATTAAGTTTGCACCTGTACCTGCTATGCAGGTGTCACTGCGGCTACTTCCTGTTCCTGTTCCTGCTATTGTCGCTTCCTCAGTTAAGCATGAAACATCATTGGATTAATATTATAAAGCTTAATTTATATTCTCATTTGAGTTGGTGCCAGGAAGCCTATGCCTGTTAGACTATGCCTATTTCAATGAGAAATGAGAAAAAATATGTATATGAAAACTAAGATGGCATTATCCCTAGTGAAGCAATAGTTTTGTGTGATATTTTGGTCTTTCCTGTTGTCCCCTGTAGATGTAACTGCAACTTTTTTATTTGCTTGGTTATTAAGGCCCAACATCTCTGTAATAGGGAGACCAATTAGCTGAGAGTAAAAATATATTGTTGCCCTCATGACATTGTCTTCTCCGGATGGAGGAATACAGTTTGGCTGTGAATAACTTAAGTATTACTATTTAATGTGTTTGCAATCTGCTTCCATGCCTGAGGAAAGAGAAAACAAGATCAGACTTCTTTCAAATTTGCATGCACTGTATGTTCACTCTGGGGCATAAAGACTGCTCTCTTATTATCCCAGTGAATCTTAATGGCAACATTCTTTACAAAGATAAAGCCTAGTCATGTACAAGGACATTTTTCATTACATATAATAATTAAATGTTGCTTTAATTTACAGATTTGGTTCAGTTCCAATCTAGGAAACCATGCTATTGCTTTAAACAGGGCCAAAGGCCACGCTGGAAGAACTGCAAAATTCTCTAAATGCACGTGTGACACACCTCTTGCAGCATTTACTATCAAAGTGGTCATTGTGGTCACTTTGGGCATTTCCGAGGTTGTTTGTAATCCGCTGTGTTACAACTTCTCTTGTCAACTTGTGACTGCAGACTCACTTTGAGACTTTAATAAACATAACGAGTTGAATGCACTTTCACAAATAATCCGTGGTGTGTGTGTGTGTGTGTGTGTGTGTGTGTGTGTGTGTGTGTGTGTGTGTGTGTGTGTGTGTGTGTGTGTGTGTGTGTGTGTGTGTGTGTGTGTGTACTTGAAGGTGAGTCTGACAGCAGTGTTGTATGTGTGAGACAACTTCCTATTTAGCTGGCTCTCGGCTCTAAGTTTTATCAGTTGCCCTAAAAAATAAAGGAACCAAAAATGATAGACGTCTCTATCTGTCTGTCTCTCTTTTTGTTTTTTTAACTCATTTTCCATCAGAGAATGACACATAGATTTCCAGGCTCTCTTGGATGTGCATTTTTGCAAATGACCTGCCCTTATTAACAAGCTGCGATGAAGAATGGCACAAACAAGGGATTTAATGAAGCTGAACATTAAAGTGCACCACCTTATGTGACTCAGAGAGCACAAAGGCTGCACAAAGGCAGCAGAGCCACTTCAGAGATCATCTGCCTGTCCTATAGAATTTGAACCCAGGTAGCTGTAAATATATATGTCTCTTGATTCTCTTTTGATTATGTTTTTTACTGCATTCATCGGCCTCTGTATGTAGGCGAAATCCCGACAACATCTGTCCATGTTTGCTCAAATATGAACTTTGTTTAGACAAGCTATATCAAAAATCTGCGAAGCATCCTAACAGTTGATTCCAACATGTTTTAGTACATGCAGTACCTCAGACATCATTCTGTATTCGCAATAAGAAAGCATAACAAGCTCAGGCTTGTCGGTGATAAAGGAGCTCTGCTTCCTCCGATTGTGCAAGAAATCACACACCCCTTGCAAGATTGTTAGATCAGCGATGGCTCGGGGCTGGCAAGTCATTGTGATATAGAAGCGTCTTATACTCAAATCGGTCCAAGAGAGATGGATCTTTTGCAAAATTGAACCAACAGACTGACAGGCAATGATGGATACATTGATGATTTCCTAGATAAGAGCCTGTGTTACAGACAAGAATGTCGATTATTTGCTATAGTCGAGACACTATTGTTTGGATACACAATATAAACACATTTATGTCATCACATTGATCTATATACAACTGTATTGACAATGTAAACAACCAATGTTTACTCACTAAATGCTTCTTGGTTATCAGGTTTTTGCAGTCTTAAGTTAGGTGATAGCATACTAAGCAAGGCTCAGTGCACATCATTGTCTTTCATGTACTGGAGTTACAAACACACTTACTGGCAATTTCTATCTCATATCTGAGAATGCTTTCCAGACCATAATACAATGCTCATGCCTTACTGGTACGAACACAAATTAAAGAGTGTGATCTTATCGCTGAGGGAGTACCTTAACTTGTCAGATCGTGTCTGTAGAAAACCAGATGGGAATTCTTCTGGATAATAATACCGTTAGACTGCATTTTAACAAATGTTTATTTCAATGTTGTGTCATTATACAGTAAGCTGGTTGTAGAGTTGAAACTGGTGTTTTTCTTTTAACTTCTTACTTTGACAATGAATTTAGGTTCAGTTCTTAACTGTGATCCATTTAATGACGATGAATTGTGAAGTGCTTTTAATCTTAATGTGTCTGTTCTGAAACTAACTGCAAAAATAGCCAATTGTGTTTAGTTGACAATGGTACAAAAGTGAGAAAACATTAAGTGACTCAGATTGTAGAAGCAGGAACTAGAAATGTTCAATTATTTTACTGGATAAATGATAGATTTGGAAAACAGTTGAAACAACAAATCGATTGAATTAAGTTATTTTTCTTAAATAACCTGGTAGAAGGTTAAATATATTTTCAAACGCATCCTGAATTAAAATTGCGATTTTTGGCTTTACAGCTTTATTAACTTTTCAGTAAAATACTTTAACAATCCCTCGTTGAAGCTTCTCAGTTGTGAGAATCATAATTTATCTTTGTTGCATTTTAAAAGTCAGAGGATCATTTGGGGACTTGGACTTTTAATCAGAGAAAATGTGCTATTTAAAGACACCCACTTAGGCTGTTTTGGGTAGATATCTGCACATTTTTAAGTAAGAAGGATTTGTATGTGTGTCTACTGCCTAGAGATAGCTGTTCCAAGACGTATTGAGTTAAAGTAAAGACCCGCTGGAGGTAATAATCCTGGATTAAAGTGATAAACGAAGATGTATCCTTCCCAACAGTGGATACAGTAAGAGGAAAGGCTGGCAGAGGAATAGAGTGAGATTATCCTCACATCATTAGTATAAGAGACGGTTAGAGGGAATAATTAAAGCCTGTAGCGGTAGAGATGGACCACAGGGACAATCCGACTGCCACCCATCCACACCGCCATGAAACCACCCCCTCAGCTTGGATAGACAACAAGTCACATTTCCCGGCTTTGCTCGCCACACTGTCAGTCACCCAACTGTGTATTTGTCTCAGTTTCTGATCGTGGTATGATCCCCGTCGATATGAGAAGTGAAACAACAACAGCCACCCCTGCAGCTCTCTATTAAAGTCCTACGAGCCCTGGTATTGAATTCCCTCATGTGTCTCCGTCTCCCCTGTTTACCAACAGAGGGGCCAACCAGAAGAAAATCAAAGTGCTCTTTGCTTTCACTTGTGCAGGAAGCTGGAGCGAACAGAATGCCAAGCAGCAGAGAGCGGCACAGCTGCTTGGCCGTGTGCAGAGAAAACAGGGATAAATGGCACAGTTTATAGGGGTCGGTACCTCATGGTTGATCTGTGACATCTGGTCTAATAGTGGCTTTATCGAACAAATCCTGGAGCTAGCTGCGCTGAGCAAGGTTCAGTGAAAGCAGTTGAACTGAGATCGAAGGACGTGTATCTTTTCTGAGGTGTAATTTAGTAAGGGATGATTTTAGGCCCAGGGTTCAGACATAAAGCAAAGCACTGTGTTTCTTCTGAATATTTAATACAATTCCTCTGCTTTACTTCCTCATGGCAAACCAGATTCCCTTACTATTTAAAGTGAAAAATGTTGCTGTTGTAGTTAAACTCTGCATCTCGGGTGCTCTTAAACAACACAGCGTTACGTACACCTGCGTGGGAATGGAAAAAAATGAAGAATCCTTTCTCGTAATACTGAAAGCAATCTTTGCTTACTTAATTTGGTCATAGTCGGTGTAAAGATGGTGTCATCATCTCATAAAGAGTTGTTAACTGTGTCATTGTGAGTGGCAGTGGATGCAATCATAAGTGGTGTGTATACTCTGCAGGGTGTCATCATCATTAATACAGGAAGATTAATAAAAACCTGTTTGCATATACGCTGAGTGATGTTAGGGAGGATTCAGTCTTTTCAACTACTGAATCTATTAATGGAAAGTAAAACAAAGCTGAAGGAGTGTTTCAAATATGTCTCCATGTCCTTGCCTCACCTACTCAAGTTTTGAATACCTGATTATCAAGATGTTGGAGGCACCAAACAATAGGTTGTTCGTTTAGGTTTCCTGCTTTCAAACCGTACAGCCAGAGATGTTATAGTGTGTGTGTGTGTGTGTGTGTGTGTGTGTGTGTGTGTGTGTGTGTGTGTGTGTGTGCGCGCGCGACAACTTCAATACTATTATTATTATTTGTTCAATAATGATGTTTACAGGGTGAAGGCATATGAACTAAGCTTACTCTACCTAAAAATACAGTATTCTCTAATTATGACTTTCATTGTTTCAATTAGTCTCATTTGAGTCAGTCTGTGCATATATTCACTTTTGTTTCTCGTCTACATCTTTCTGTTCCCCTGAAAGCCCGTACACATAACCGATGCTTCATTGTTTCTGTGGGAAGTTTTTTATATTTTTTTTATAGACTCCTCCCTTTCTATCTGCCCACACTATAGTAGTAGCACCAAAAGAGGAAGGGGTTTGACAAGGAGGCCACGAGTGAAGGAAATAAGCTACAGTTAGAGTGTCATTTCCTTGTAACTTGTTTAACATTTGGAAGAGCAGAAAGGGGCGAGTCAGACGCTGGTGTTACTTTAAGTGGTGTGCAGCTACTGAACTGCCGGCTGGGAAATAAACTGAAGGCTCACCTGAGACTGGGTTCGCAAGAACCTGGCACCCTGCTCAGCCACATACAATGAGAGATGGACTTTCTCATAAGTCAATGCCAGTTGGTAATGTACATTTAACATTAATGCAGCATTGGAAAGTTGCAATATGTTTTCAGAGTTCACTGCATTAGATCTCCATTCCTCTAGAGGAGCCGTGGCAATTATGCACATCAAACATACATTGAGCTCCAGTTATGCACGCATGTTCTTTGTACTGCAGCAGATTTTAGATGAACCGATATGCAGCGGACTAAACAGTGATAATGTTTGACCTATTTGATTGTTGGCTTATGGGGAAGTTTATTGCGATATCATGTGTTGTTTGCTGTACATTATACTATTTGTGTACAATGAGTCAGTTAGACAGTCTGAAACAACTCATGTGTTCCATTCTTCCCGGCACTGCAGAAGCGGCCTCAACTATCAGCAGCAGTGGTTTCGTGCATACTCAGCTAATTCAAATATGCAGGTTGTTCAATCACACAGCACATCAAGGAACATGTCTGCATGTCCTGTCTTTTTCTAATTGTATTTGGAAACCCTGCGTTACCAGAAGAAGCTTGACTTGTCTTAATAGGCACAACTGATAAAGGATAATTTGGCTTTATATGAATAAATACAAATATCAAAGTAATTAAGTTTAAAGTTGTTTCTCTGGTGACCCAAGTGACATTTGGTGTATGTGAGATATAGAGACTGATGTGAGGAGGGAAGAGTGGCAGGATATGTTGCACTGCAGAGGCAGATCATAGCTGCGATAACGCCGTCTATGTGTAAACATCCTCTCATTAAATAGTCTTAATTGATTCTATAAGGACGCATTAAAGCCAGAATGTCTCGTGTATAACAATGACATGCTTACAGTAAGATGTTGTTTTTGTTCGTTGACAGCTATATGCAGAAATTACGGAATGTTTGAACCGATAGACTTAAAGGATAGGAACATTTCTTTTGACCTCCCTGTTATGAAAAGGAAAGAATTGGCGCGTGTGTTCCTCTGTGAGTTATATCTCTTTGCAACATCCTGTTACAAAAACAGGTCACAAGGGTAGTGCCATGTCTTCAGCTTCTGTCTGTCACAGTTTGAAGCTTAACCTATTTAGAGCAGCAACTTAACAACCGAGCATAAGCACAGAACATGCTCCATTGATACTTATAGTGTCGCTGTGCACATTTTTCACATTGCATATTTACAGTGCATGCCTGCAGGCGTGAAGGCCTCATGTGTTCTTTCCTCCCTCCTGCAGAAAGACGTAGGTTATCTGCAGCAGTGGCTGGAGGCGTTTGTGGCGTCCTTTGAGAGACTCGTTGATGTGCAGTCACTGGAGTCGCGGAGGTGAGTACTAACAGTTATTTGTAAACTTCTAGTTCCCACCAGTTTAAATTCCCCGTATCAGGGTGAACACGACCTTCTTTGAGATACCATTTTGACATGTTTATGGTATGTGTAAACGCAGCCCCTATTACAATGCCCTTTGCCTCCTCCTCTCCCTTCTCCAGGCTGGAGGAGTGCAGCTCCGAGGTGCCCATGCTTTCCAAGGAGGTCCTGGTGCTCCTTGGTAAACAGCTATGGGAGAGTGCGGACCACCTCTCAGACCCCCCCGAGTCCAACGGCACCCTCCCTCACCCCCTGCTCATCATCAAGTTCTTCATCATTGTCTGCAGGTGAGGACTCAGCCTCCTGTGTATACACTTCTTCATCGTGATCATGAACAAGCTAGACAGAAGAACTGTGTTCAATCAAATACAGATGTTTATAATTAAAAGTCTCCAGCTACAGGTTCTTTTTCATTCCTTCCATATTTGTTGTGGTTTTACTTGAAGTAATATAAATCAGCCTGTTAGACATATATTTAGGGATGAAATAACATTTAGGCATGTACTTGGCACGAGACTAAATTCTGAAAATGTACCTAAAATGTTTGTATGTAATGTGTAAAATTAGGTCATTTTGTCTTAACCCTTCTCAATTTCCTTATTTTAAATGTTAGCTCTGTTTTAATAACAAAAGAGACAATGGTGCCATAAGGAACTGGATGTATGACAGTTTTTTAACTTTTCCAGAAATTGCAAGCAGGTTGTGAAAACAGGCTGCAACTTAGTGTCAGGATGTTCCCCCTGATGTTCTGAGCGTCCGTTGTATGTGTCTTATATTGGGTACGCATCATCCTTAACACTCAATTTCACACATTTCTCTCTACTTCTAGGAATATGGAGAACATAGACCCAGACAACACCCCTAGTTTTGTTTTTGAAACCATCAAGCTTTTGAATGTCTGTTTAAGCCAGGTAAGGCCAAGATAAACTTTACCTCAAGCAGGAAACAGATTTCATTGATTTATGACGGGGCTTAGCTCCAATGTGAGCTCACTATATCAATCATGCAAAGATGATTTGGTGCCCTTGTAGACACTCTGTGCAGAAAAGTGATATACAACAGAGATACACTAAGCCTATACAGAAGTAACCAAACTTGTTTACACTGAAAAGAGAAATGGACGTGTAGTCGACCTTCTATTCATTGAACTGGAATGTGTTGTATTTATTGTATGTTATACGAACAACAGATACATATGAATCTGTGTTGAAGAAGAATTACAAAGTAGGTGTCCAAACTTTTATTTTCTACAGCTTAAGAAGGGCGAAGGGGAGCAGTCGTCTCTGGAGATGGTTGTGCAGTATGGATTTGTGCTGTTTGAGAGTCTCTTTGACCCTTATCAGACGTGGAGGAGAGGCCTGGCAGGGTGAGTGTGTGCTGCCTACTTTGTGAATGTGTGGGAGGTGGAATTTAGCCACACAAAGACCCAAATACTGTTTGATGCATTTGGCATCTTGCCCAACCTTTCTGTGATGTGTAACACCCTGTCTTGTTGCTTGTAAGAATTGAAGTCAAGCCTCATAATGCCAGCAGTATTAGTGGCAGTCGTTGACTAGGCGTGATGTGAGTCAGTGCAGTGACTCGAGGCTTTGTGTGTTACAGGGAGGAGGTGAGCCTGCTGGAGAGGAACAAGTATAAGTTCTCCCCGCTGGTCTTGCCAGAGGAGCTGTCTGCCCTCTTCCATGGTGAGATACTCCCCTTCGTCCGCTCTACCACACTGATCTCTGTCAGACCTCATATACCACAAGAATCCAAATGTTCCCACTGCTGCCTAAACACAGCTTTAATCTGTCATCTTTGACATGAAAAACCCTGACCTTTTGTTTTCTCCCAATCACAATCTCTGCCATGTTTATTATAATGAAAGATTACTGGTCAGTGCAGCCAGTGAGACCTTTGGGCTGAACACTTTAATTATTCACCATCTAATTATCAAGTTTCAATCTCCTGAGTCCAAGCGTTTCTAAATATAAAAGCCCATTTGATCAGTTAGTAATCTATAAATCATGTGGGGAAATCTCAGCCTGGGCAAGTTTCAGTATGCCCACATTTTAGGAAGATTATCCCATAATAGCAGCGTTTAATTAGAACTGTAGAGAGCTAATTGTGCAATACCTAGCCAATTAGCAATACCTAAGCTTCTGTTTTTCATGTAATTCCCAAGTACAGAGGTGGCATAGCAGGGCATGTTCAGCCATTGTACCACGGACAAGTGACATTTATTATCCTTATGATAACAAACAATACAAAAGGTACACTGTATGTGCATGTTATTTTAACAGCACTGTATGAATGGTTGCTGTATTGTGGTTAAGTGATAAGTGAAATACGTTTTTTTTTTTTTATAACTTTGTTTCTTGATCTGAATGTCACAGAAAGTCTGCAGGAAAGCGAGAAGCTACCAGAGGTCATCACACTAAGATTTGTCCATCTCCAGGGCGCTATCATCAGCGGAGGAAGGGTCTGCTTGCCTTTCTTTCCTCTTCATCAGTTTTTATTATGAAACACTACAAGATAGATAGATAGATAGATACTTTATTGATCTCAATTTAGGAAATTCTTTCATCACAGAAGCAGAAGTGTGTTCAGACTGTATAATACAATACTTAAAATACTTTTAAAAAGTGGTAAAAGAGAATTAACAATCAAAAACAAAACGAAAAATATTATATATGAACATAAACAAAACAATATAAAATATTCTGGATAATTAATATAAAAAGTCAAAAATACAGCAGGATCCAAAATACTACAGGTATTTGGCAATTTCAAACTGATTACAGGGGAGTGACTTTGTCCATATGATTTTCTTACAGAAGAATGGCCTTCTCTCCATCACCCCTTCCTCGGTTGAGGACCTGTTCTCTGTTCTGAGAGTGTGGTGCTGCCGGGCCTCGACAGAACCCAAGAGCACTTCTCTCTCCCGGCTGACGCTGCAGTGCCTGACGGCGATGATCCACCTGCTGCACGCCAGCAGCCCTGCTGAGCGGCAGCTGGAGATCAGGACCATACTGGAGAGCTACTTCCAGCTGCTCAACTGGAACCGTCCTCTCAGCAGTGAGCTGCAGGAGAGGCAGAACTGGGAGGAGAGCCTGATCTCTCTCCAGCGCCAAATGCTAAGTAAGATAGGATAAGATAAGAAGTACTTTGTTGATCCCAATTTGGATTTGTTTGCGTTGCAGCAGCACAAAAAGACAAGGCATTGTACATTTAAGAAATGAAAAGACTAGAAATAAACAATCCAAAATGTAAACATCTCAAATAGAAATACAATAGCATTAAAAAAAAGTAGAAAATATACATGTGGAAATACAAATGTACAGTAACAAAATATAAAGCAGGATATTATATATACATTAATTGTGTAAAGAATGGATTATTAAATATGAAATTGAATATAAATGTAAAATGTACGAAGGGAGTTTAAGTCCAGTTATCCAAGAGAAGCTATGGAGCAGAGAGTTCTCTTCCAGCCAGAGGTGATTTGTTATACAGAGTTATTGCAGTTGGCAGGAATGTTTTCCTGCATCGGTCCTTGTGACAAGTAAGAGCAGGACTCAAGGCTAGCTGAGCATTCATATTTTATATCTCTTAATCAGAATGGAGGCCAAGTCATCGATTTCCCCAGTGTCTGAAATATAGTCCACATCCTTCTTGTTGTCAATTCTAGCTGCTGTCCCTGAGATCCTGCAGTGCCCTGACAGGCCCGTCCTGCAGGCTGTGTTCCTCAACAACAACTGCTTTGAACACATCCTCAGACTGGTTCAGAACAGCAAGGTCAGAACCCTGCGCATCTTAAATATGTCTGTTCTGTCAAATATTTGTTTTGTTTAAATGTCATGTCTATTTCCTCTTTTATTTGCCTGGTTGCCCTAATGCTGTTTTACTGCTTGGTCAATGTGAAATATCCCAAAAATGTTAATGCTTTCAGCTTATATTTCCCCTCACGGTTACAACACATGTTCCTCGCTGCAACTGTAGAGAAACCTGGATCAACTTTGTCTCTATTACCTTTGACAGATGACTGTTTTGTTTAATTGTCTGTCTTTCTGTGTTGTGTGTGTGTGTGTTGTGTGTGTGTTGTGTGTGTGGCTCCGTGTGTACATCCTGCAGCTCTTTCAGAGCAACATGCTTAGACCGGATCGTGAGGTTGTGTGTGACCTCACTACTTGTTTACTCACAGAGCTCGAAGTGGACCAGGTACTTCCCCCCCCCACTCGGTTTTGATATTGGTCTGTCAGCAGGAAACTCAGCCTTCTCTCCACACGTTAACTGCTCTGAGCTATTTAAACAGGAAACTTGAAGCAGGAAGTCTGGCTTACTCTCGTTTTGTAAACAAAGCAGGTAGAAGACTATCGGTCATTATTGTTGTTTAGAATTCCCTTTTTAATCTTTCATATTGGGCTATCTGTCCATCTAGAATATCCACTTACAGCCTTTATTACATGTGTTATTTTGGTCCATTGAATCCAACTTTAAAAATATACAATCAAGTTGGCATTAGTTTTGAGCACAAGATTCAAATGATTAGTTGAGGGATTCATCTTTGCTAGTGTTGGAGAGTCGATTTATATAACATTCACAATTAGAGGCTGAATTTCTTGTTGACATCTAAAGGGAAAAAGAGCATGCTGAGTGTTTCTTGGTGCATGCATGAAATGGTGGTTTTACAATGAGCATGTCTTTCCTTCTACTCTTCTAAGACCTGGCACAACCTGGTGTGTTGATGTTGCTTCATTTGTAGCAATACTGGGGATCTCCCTGAATTTCTTTTATTTGTTACGGTGGTTGGCTTTGGATTTTGCATGTGTGAATCTATCATTAATTAACAAAGAGGCAATTGTTTAGTGACTGATACAGCAGTGCACTTACCCATTCTGCTCCAATAATTGTTGTTTAGAAGAAAAAAAAAATGAAATGAGCTGCACTTCCCCTTGCACTTAATGCAGATAATCATTCATTCATTTGGTGAAAGATTTCTTCAATGTTGATGTATTTGCTTTCCTTCTTGGTGCTGTGCAGTTGGAATGTTCACCTTTTCCGGGCTTCTGATGTCAACTCATTATGATTCACGTTTGGAACTCTGCCTCATTCAAAACATTTGTAACACAATCCTTATTCTGATGTAGGTTTTGGAGAAAGGATCAGACAGTATTACAGTTCATGCTCTAGGAGTCCTCACAGCTATAATGAATAACTCACCCTCTGCTAAGGTAAGGCATCTTTGTGGTCAAATCATACCTCCCTAATAATTCTTTACATGTATTTTAAAGCTTTATTACATATGATACAACCTACAATCCCAGATAAAGTTAGATCCTGATGAGGAAAGCTGGTTTCCGTTCATTTAAGAACTCTCATTGTATTCCCTTGTATGGAAGTGTGCCAACTAGTTATCCCCTGAGGGGCAGCTTTCACCAGCCTATTTCTGCCTCATTTCCCCACAGGAGGTTTTCAAGGAGAGGATTGGTTACTCGCAGCTGTTTGATGTGCTGAAGAGTCAAGGTCAACCCACCAAGAGGCTTCTGCAGGAGCTGATGAACATGGTAAAGCACACAGCACTCATTATCCCCACTGAGAGACAGTAGATGCCAATTAGCTGTTATGGATGACCATGTTCTTATTTAAAGTTCACCTATTATGCAAAATTCACTTTTTCATGTCTTTTATACATAAAAAGAGATTAAGAGATTCTGAAAGTATCAGGAAAAAAGATTCTCTCTCTTTTTGTCCTGATGAGCTGATCAGATTTTGGCCACTTTATGATGTCATAAGGTTTTTTTGAGTTGTGTAACCATTAGCCAGATAACCGACCTAGGTAACACCCCTCACCTTATCACCTGAATCTCCTCCTAGGGCAGGGTTCCCAACCTTTTTCCCCGAGAGCCCCCCCAAATTACTCCTGTTGGAAGTTGCGCCCCCCCCACACACACACCCACACACACACAAGGGGGGGGGGAGAACAGACAAGGCAACAGCGGTAATTCAAGTTTAAAAGTCGCAAAATGCTACAACTACTGTCTCAAACTAGATGAATGTGAAGCATTTTGTTAAAGGAGGATGAAAGCGTAATTAAGGAGCACTATTGGAGTGACTTTGATGGTTATTGGACTCAGGCGCGCCCCCCAGGTTGGGAACCTCTGTCCTAGAGCAACATTGTGTTTTTTTTAACCAAATATCTCACAGAGGGGCTTGGGGAGTGGCATCTTATTTTCATCTAAAGTAACAGACACAGAATCAGCACTTTTGAAACAGGGCTGAAACAGAGGGGATTATGGGATGCTACAATGCATGATCTGTTTGGTATTTGGAGCCAAACACTTCAGACACCTGTTTTGACCTATAATATATTGATGAAAAAGAGTATAATAGGGGACCTTTAAATGAAGTTGTTATTGATAATGTGACCACATATCATCTTCATTCTCTGTCTTCACTCTTTTTTTCCAGGCAGTGGAGGGTGAGCATGCCCACGCCCATCACCTTGGCATCAGTAACGACCAGCCTTTGCTGCTGCTCCTGCAGTGGCTCCCTGACCTGTCACGTCAGAGGGACCTGCAGCTGCTGGTGGCCCAGTGGCTGGCCACCGTCTGCGGCGGCTCCCTATCCTGCCGCACCGTGGCTGTCGAGGCGGGCATGGTGTGGGCTCTGCTGCAGGTGCTCTCACAGCCCCAGAATCTGGACAGGCAGTGTGCAGACGCCCTGCTGGGCCTCCTGCAGGACCTGGGCTCCCTGTGTCTGAGACCTGAGGAGCTGAAGGGCCTGCTCAGACTGCTCAGAGTGGATCAGGACAATGGCGCGGTCGTGGGGAAGGTGCACCCCTACTGCTCTCGCGTCATCCAAGTGCTCTCGGCCATAGCGGCCAGAGAAGGCCAGGACAGTGCCTTGCAATACTTTGACCTCACGCCCCCCATGGCTGGCATCATGGTGCCCACAGTCCAACGCTGGCCAGGCAGCGGGTTTGCCTTTCACGCCTGGCTCTGCCTCAACATGGAATTCCCGTGTCATTCAGAGTCCTCTAATCACCGCAAACCTCGTGCAAACTCTGTCACAGGGGTTCAGTATGACATGGGAAAAGGACCCCGCAGGAAGCAGCTCTACAGGTAAAGAGAAGTTAAAGTGCGTGCTTTTATAAATAAGATGTCTACGTTGCACAATTTTTGACCGAAAGTATCGTTTTAAAGTTTCTTCACAGCAAGTGGAACGGGGCTGGAGGCCTTCTTCTCCATAGAGGGAGTGCTGGTGGTGGCTGTCTGCACTAAGAAAGACTACATGGCTGTCACGCTGCCAGAGTACCCACTATCAGACTCATGCTGGGTGAGTTTGGACACACATAGTACAGTAAGGATATTAGCCAACATGTGTCCTTTTTTAGCCTGTCCCAAATACAAATACATTTGATCAAGGAGAAAATAACAAATCATTTTCTAAACGGTGCTGTCTTGGCCCGTAACCTTGAAGAATAATCACTAAGAAATAGAAAAGTGCACCTTTTGAAGGAGATGGAGAGGTCTATCATTAGGTTAAATGAAAGCTGTCAACTGTCTGGAGACTATGTTGCTCCTTTAGTTTCTCAATACATAAATGTACCTAATTTAATCATCATCACCACAGCATTCAGTGGCTATAGTCCACATCCCAGGCCGTCGTCCGTTCGGTCAGAACCTGGTCACCATCTACATCGACGGAGAGCAGCGTAAAACTGCTCCGCTTCGCTTTCCATCTTTCAGTGAGGTAACTGACACTACTATCTAAATGATCCTGGCAATGGACCTAATATTAAAAAATAGTTCCCCTCTATTAATCTGACTTCCTATTTTTCTCCCCCAACTTGCCACCTGAAGCCTTTTACTTCCTGCTGCATCGGATCTGCGGGCAACCGGACCACCACCACCACCACCACCACCTCCCCCAACCTGCCCATGTCCTCGTCTTCTAACCCATCGACGCCGGAGTTTTCCTTCCCCCCCCATGGACCCTCCCTTATCCGTTCCCAGTCCTTCCCAGCTACCTTTGCAGGGGGTCGCTGGGGGTCTTTGAGAGAGACCGCAGTGCACACCATCCCAGCAGGACTGCAGGACACAGAGTGGGGAACCCCCACGTCTCTGGATGGGCTCCTGGGCACCGCGTTCATCTGCCACGAGGCTCTGCAGCCGGCACAGACCAGAGCTCTGCACGCTGCAGGTATGTCACGCTGTGCAACAATGAAAATGTTGTTGTAAACATTTTACACCTTCAAAATGTTACGTTTTCAGATCTTAGCTCTTCCAGAGTTCACCAAACAATCTAATGTAAAGAAAACCAATACTAAAGTAAATCACAGAATTCCCCATAGGATTCTTATTTTCATGCATACCAAACAACGTTTGCATATTTTATGACCTACATTTGTTTTTGCTCCACATCACAGGCCCGAATCACGTGTCCTTATTCAAAGCGGAGGGAGAGTTATCTGATCTCAACAGCAAGCTTCTTCTGTACTACACTCCACAGGTGATCCATTGAACCATTTATAACACTGCTTGTATTATGTGAATTATAAGCAACGCCAGTAAAATATACTTGTTTGCATGCAACTGTTTGTTTTTTGCAGGCCTTCAAGAGCCAGATATGTCTGGACCTGTCGCCCAATCACCTATATGATGGCAGGCTCACAGGACACAGTGTAGTGAACTGGGACATCAAGGTTAGATGTGACACAATTAAATAGAGAGTGAGAAGTGAATCAAGAGAGTGAGAAGTGAAATATCAGTCATGACCTGTCTCCATGTTATTTTTGCTTTCTTGTTTCCCTTTTGGATGGTCAATTCAATTTCTAATTTAAAGTGGACCTATCATGCTATATTTGAATAATATAGTGTAGGACCATACCTATATAAGACATATTTATACTTTTTATTTTTCAAAATACCAAACGGATCATGCATTTTAGCCATTCCTCATTTCGCTCAATTTAACACTGTCTTTGCATGGGCTGATTCTGTGAGAACAGCACCATCTACATGTACTACAGCGTCTCCAGCGCTTTCGAATGGCAATGTNGATGAAAAGGGTGTTATTTTTACTTAATTATGAATGTTGTTACATCAGGGCTGAAAATTCGTTTTTTTGTATTATATTTCCATTTAATCTTGTGGACGTGCAGATTCCCTGTCCTCCATCAGGGGGTGCTGCAGCACCCTCAGCACCCCTACTTCCCACGGCCCTGTGCACACTGCCGTTCACAATTGTTCATGTAACAATATAATATACATTATAACAGCAGAAATGTAATTGCTTTGGGATACTCACATATTGCATTAGTTATCTCTGTTATGAGTCAGTTAAACACTTCTGGAGATGTTGGACTGTATGAAATTATAATGTTTGCGGGTTAGTCTATTCTCACTGTTTTCCAACAATTCCTTTTTTGTTTTTAGGGCATCACTGAGACGACCACAGCAGCATCAACAACAAATACAATGAGCCCAAGAAGTGAAGCAACATCAACAAGCGCACCTCCAACCACTTCATCAACAACCCTTGCAACAACAAAGAATCGTGAGTTTGAGCCCCTGCCCTTTATCTCTGTCTGTATTGACTTGTATTATAGTGCAGACTTGTATGAAAGCCCATTATAATGTCATTTTGTCTCACACTGAATTCTTCTGCTTCAAATAATCGGTCAACTCTTTGTTTTCTTAGCTCCTGCAAATGTTGAAAATGTGAATGTGATCTCACAAACTGAGGGCAGTATAACTCTGATATGGAAACAGGTTGAAACCACCATTTCAACATACTTCCTTGAATATGAAAACAAAGGTAACTACAAGGAGGAATTTATCAACGCAACTGCAGAAGGGACATCAGTAACACATGTAGTTACTTCTCTGAAGGATGCGACAAAATACAATTTCACTCTCATCACTTCGCTTAACGGAATCAACAGCAGTGGATACAGATTTGAAGCTGTCACTGGTAAGCAATATTACATTTTGAATCAGCATTTGATGAAATGCACATTTAAGATAAATTGCTGTATTTATTCAAATGTATCATAATTTTCACGCACTTTCGTATTTAGCATCAGAGCAATATCTAGAGACATGACATACTTATATTAAGAAGTTTTAAAATGATCTTTACATCCCAGCTCCCCGTAATGCAGAAGGTTTCCGAACAGTTACACAAACAGAGACCAGTATAACTCTGCGGTGGGACAAAGTTGACAATATCCTCAACTATATATATATATATATATATCCTAACTATTAAATGTTCTCATTAACTGGGGGGTGTTGCTCACTTTACACATTTGACTGTTATTGATAAAATACTGGAATTGAATGCGCCTTATTTGTTTGAGGAAAGGAACTACACCAAATACAAAGTTTTATACAGGAAATTCTGTCATTTTTTAAATCTTTTCGTGTCATTTTGTGACTGTTCCTTCATCATGTTTCTTTACTCCCCAGCTCCTCGTAATGCAGAAGGTTTCCAAAGAGTTACACAAACGGAGACCAGTATAACTCTGCGGTGGGACAAAGTTGACAATATCCTCAACTATATACTCAATGGAAAGGAGATTAATGTCCCTGCATCAGATAAAACTGAAGTGGAATACACAATCTCAAATCTCACAAATGGAACTAAATACAACTTCCAGCTCTTCACTGTGTTTGAAGATGTCAGAAGCTCTGGAGTAAACCTCACTGCAGTCACAGGTAAGATGTTTGAACTCTGATACAGGCAAATATAACATGTAAATGAAAGTTTCTCATTAACTGGGGGGTGATGCTCACTTTACATATGTGACTGTTATTGATGACATACTGGAATTGAATGCAATGTATTTGTTTGAGGAAAGGAACTACACCAAATACAAAGTTTTATACAGGAAATGCTGCCGTATTTTTATCCTTTCGTCTAATTTTGTGACTTTTCCTTCATCTTGTTTCTTTAATTCCCAGCTCCCCTTAATGCAGAAGATTTCAGATCAGTTGAACAAACAGAGACCAGTATAACTCTGGGGTGGAAAAATGTGGATGTAACCTTCAACTACACACTTGTGTTCAATGGAAAGGATATTAATTTCACAGCATCAGATGAGACTGAAGTGAAACACACAATCTCAAAACTCACAAATGGAACTAAATACAACTTCCAGCTCTTCACTGTGTTTGAATATGCCAAAAGCCCTGGAGTAAACCTCACTGCAGTCACAGGTAAAATGCTTTCCCTCTGATACAGGCAATTATAACATGTAAATTAAAGTTTCTCATTAACTGGGGGATGTTGCTCACTTTACATATTTGAGTGTTATTGATACAATACTGGAATTGAATGCAACTTGGTATTTGAGGAATCCTTTCCTCAAATACCAAGTTGCATTCAATTCCAGTATTGTATCAATAACACTCAAATATGTAAAGTGAGCAACATCCCCCAGTTAATGAGAAACTTTAATTTNGGCTGAGAAAAGATAAGGCTGAGTGTGTGTGTGTGAGGAGCTCCGCGGATTGGTCCATTTGGACCTGGGTATCGTTACGTCACTGTACTCAGGAAGAAAAAAATGGAAAGAGAAAAATCTCCAACGAGGCGTTCTGGGGCAGCATAGACAGGTATTTTCTGTGTTAGAGTTTTACTCGCTACAGGGTGTACTTTGAGGGTGTGTGACTTTGCAGACGGTTTACATGCATAAAAAGCTACATAACACACAAGGGGACGGGTAATAACCGGAAAAGCATGTCATGGGACCTTTAATAATTGTATTTTATTTCACCTGTATAAATTATGATATGTTGTTATCACAATACTAATGTCAAATTACAACATTTCTTGGAAGACACACCATTTATTGTTTTGCACAAAGTGAACGCCACCAGATCTGACTGGACTGAAAAGTGTAGTTCATCAGTAATCTAAATTCCACTTGTGTTGAGTATGTATGGAATACTCCTAATGTCAGATTCAGTACTGCAAAGTGAAGTCCCACAACCTCTTCTGTCTAATTAATGCTGTACAAAAGATTCCCAAAGCGGTGAAGGTTTTACCATTCACCTCCAGACACAACAAAACAAATCAAAGGAATAGTTCAACTGTTTTGAAGATAGGCTCTCTTGCTAATTAGGTAAGACGATGTTATGTTGGGTGCGTGATATACCTTTTCACTCCACAGGGTGTGGTTGTCTGTACCCTCAGCAAACAGGAAGTCCTGCAGCAGCCTGAGGAGGCGAACCAGGCTGGGACAGAAAGGCAGGGTCACGCCCTGAGCCTCCCTCAGGTCTGACAGAGACGACTCCAGCATCATCTCCAGCAGACTGGAACAAAAGTGGAAAACAGGATGAGCTAATAACCCCAGTGTGTGATAAAACAATATGTCTGGATAATTACACTAAAAGGTGACACAGCCATGGGCGTGGTTCACTGTATCTTTCCATTGTGAGACTGCCATTCCAATGTGTTTGTGAGTGGCAGTACATTTGAATTCACCGTCACTGACCTGCGTTTGATGTCATCAGGAGGGCGCACCAGTTGGCAGGAGGAACCCAGTTTGGTGAGAACAGAAAACACCTGTCCTCTCTCTCTCCAAACCACATCCTCCGACGCCTCAGGCCCGCTGCGGCTCCACAGCACCGAGAACACGATGTTGGTCAGCAGGTTGCACAGCTCCTCTTCGGGGGTCTGCTGAAATGCAAACAACACTCAAAATCCTTAGAAAGAGATCAAAGACAATAAATGCTCATAAAAATGACAAATAATAGGTTTGATATCCATAACATCTGCGCTAAGGGAGCTACCTGTGGGTTGGACGTATTTGAGATGGTGTCTCCAGTTGGAGGGTCTGTCCCATAGCTGGTGTCATCCAGCACGTTGGACAGACTGGAGCTCTTCCTGGGTCTGGCAGGTGGGAAAAGTTTGCAGTTCTCTAGAGGAGACGGTGTGTTTGTCAGGCTGCCCGCAGGAGTGTGTGTGCCGTTATCTCCCATGCCCCCCAGATCCAAATCAAAGGGGGTACCAAAGGGGGAAAGCGGCTGGTAGTCTCTCCCTTCATCATCAGGGCGAGAGGAGGTGATATCAACGGCATTGGAGATGGAGGACGAGTGGCTCACCTGGTCCACTGAATCAAAAGACTTAAAATGAAGGGAGCCGGTGAAGTTTTTAAGCGTTCCTCCACTCGGAGGAGACTGGGATAAATCCGAGAATCCCTCAGAGATGTCTCGCTGACCACTTTCATCCTCCTCCTCTTCCTCCTCCTCCTCCTCCTCCTCCTCTTCCTCCTCCTCCTCCTCATCCCCGATGTCCTGCGAGGTGCGGTAGTTCAGGAACATCTCCGGGTGAGCGTCCTCGATGACCAGAGACTGCCCCCTGTGCAGCGGAGGCCGGAAGTTGGGCTCGAAGGAGGTGTGGTTGCTGGATCCTGCGATGCTGGCAGCGTGTGACTCGTAGGACTCTTTCACATACAGCTTGGTGAAAACATCCTGCCAGCCCGGCTGCTTAGCAAGCTGCTTCACATAATCCTCATTGGAGTAGATCAGATGAAAGATCTGGGGGGTTAACAGAGAGGAACAGAGGAAGAGATTGTTTTTATTACGAAGAGCATGGTTGTGCTTGATGTTACTTTTGCACTCAAAAGATGACGATGACAGTTTGAAAGTGTATAAATTAAAAGAGAGAAGACTGACCTTGCGGCAGACGTCTAAGCGGACAGTGAGCTCAGCTCGGTGGGAGAGACAGACGACAGCCAGGAGGTCTCTGAAGTTCGGGGTTGCATCTGTGGGGCAGCAGAACATTTAATTAACTTACACCTAGAAAATACTTTTTAAAAAATCAGCTTCCTACTATAAGTGTTGGGATCCTTCATAAACTCACTTATTACCGAGTGATACTTATCAAGATATTTGAGATTTTTCATCGTTGCATCGTTTAATTATATCATGGTACCATGGTTTAAAAGGGAAAACCTACAGGGTTGCTGTTCCCTGTTTCTTGAAAGTTTCCTGCACAACCCAGATCCTCTAAAATAACTATTTAATTTAGTTTATTATATAATGGGAAAATCAAGAAAAATGTTATGGTCCTTTTCAGGAAAATAATAAATGGATTTAATTATGAACTTATGGAAATAAAGTGTAAATTAATTCAACAAATACAATCTTGAGAATCAGACCTGATGAAAGCTTTTATGGTAATACAGATTCTGTGAACAGTGAAAAACAACTGTCAATACAACTACTATGTTTATGAATTAAACCCTTTCGTTTTTATTTTTTTTAATTAGGATATTTTTTCGTGACAGTTTTTTTAATGTTACTGAAAAATACTTTGAAATCAAATGTTCAGTAGCTCTAGCATTTAAAGACGTCTCTTTTATCATCCATTTCTAGCTCACTCGACCACAGAGCACTGAGCTGCTTTGACGTTACCTGTAGCAAGGACCTGCTCGTAAAGACACCGCACAGTAGTCATGGTGACGGGAATCGTATCCATGAAACAAACCAGGCCAAGATATCCAAAATCCTTGAGCTTGATGCGCTGCTTGTTTCGCTCAGACACTCGCTCGCTTTTAAGGATTTTGTATAAAACCTGCAACATGGAAGGGGAAATTGTGCAACAGTGGTTGTTACTTCAGTTCTGACGATATATCACATGGGAGCTTGCAGTAAAAGGCAACACATCTGCCAAGTGATAAACTGAAGTATTTTAAGAAGAGGTTAGGTCAGTGTTTCTCACCCTGAAGACCCTCTCTCTGGCCTCGTCTCCGAAACTTGGAGTGAGCAGCAAGCAGTACAGCTGCTCCACCCCCCACTCCAGCAGCACGGCCTGCACCTGCTCCTGGGGGGGGCTGCTCCGCAACAGCTCGTACAGCACGTCCAAGGCCCTCACCACCTGATGGAGAGGAGACATTCATGAGGAAAGGGTCAAAGAGGAGGATAAAACACCAAGAAATATGGATTTAGGGAGGGTAACATTTTAAGTGGTCACATAAGGAGTTTGTAAGTACATAGATGCCAAAACATGAGGATCTATCAGCTGGATGATCAGGGAGAGTTCATTGGAAGTGAAATATTAAATTGAAAAGGTCAGAAGATAACAAAGTAAACTCCAGAAGGAAACACAGAAATAGAACATACCTGCTTCTCCTCTCCGACAGACACAATGTAGGCGAGGACAGTGTGAAGCTCCTTTTGAGTAGGAGACTTTAGAAAGTCTTTCAGCAAGGCGAAGAGAGACGTTTGAATCGTCTGCTTTTCATCGGACAGAGGGCTGCCATCTTTCTCCACACTACGAGCAAAAATAAATAAATCAATGATCTCAGTCTGCATTCATGTGAAAAGAAATATGGTTGAATATGAAAAAGTATATTTAGACGTACTTTTAACCTTTACAAATATATTTTGGTGGACATCTCATTGTATCTTGAAACCATGTGTTGAATTTATTTAAGTGCATGTCAAAGGTTCACCTGTAGTATGTGCGAATTGTTTCCAGAATATATTGGACTCCGTACTTCCTCTTCATTCGCTGCTTGCCTTTGTTAAGCACAGACACCATGTACTGCACGTGGGCTTTGGAAGAAAAATAAGACTTTTGTCATTTCTCTCCAATTTGACATTTAGAAATGTCAAACCTATACAAGAGGTTGTACTGAAGAAGTGCATTCATTAAAAAAAAGGAACCAAAGCGAGGCTTCAGGCACAGATTCACTTTGAGTCCTCACCACAGCCTGAACTAGAAACCTTAATGTGTTCTACCTCTGCTCTCCCTGCTTTTAGCCTGCTTTTACTCCTTTCAGGCTAGCTTAAGTATTCATAAAAAGGGACACAAACAGCTCCGGCACACATGAAAAGGTTCACAGGGGCATTACTCGCAACATGAGGACTGCTTGTGCCTTACCCAGACAAACGGTAAAATGGCTTTTAGTCCAGATGCGGAAATCAAAGAGCAGGTGCTGGTAGAGCTGCTGTAGAAGTGGGCTGTTCCCCTCGTTGAAAACCTGGTCCAGCAGCAGCTGGCAGGCCAATAAAACGTTCATGTCCATCATACTGCCAGGAACCTGTAGCAGAGGAAGCAAAGAGGAGAGGGGATTTGTGTTAAAGATGGTTATTTTTGAACAAGGGTTTATGGACTGTCTATTTTTGGAAACACTTGATTCTGCTGAAATGGGAGTCGAGTGCATGGATAGTACAAGTGTTTGTGTTCTGTCAGTGTTCATGTCTTTGCCACTGTCAAACGTGGCAACCCCATGAGATTATTGGGAAACAGCTTCCTTACAGGATGCTCCACCTTAACAGCATGTATTTCAGCATATCCTGTCAGACAGAAGCTGTGTCTGTGCTGCACCAACACAACACCTTATTGGCTGCCACCCTTATAGATCTATTACCACTGTGTGAAAATTGAAACTTCTGAACATCATCAATAAAACAAAAATTCCTTAATAGTATAAACTGAATAATTATTATTGCATCTCAAGGGCTCAACAACTCATTACCTTGATCCTTATATATACACAGCATTGTCCTTAGTTCCTTATATTATTAAACAAGGGGATATTCACTGTTTATATCAGCAGCAAAAAGCACATTTGCCGAGTTTGTCTTGCAAGAGATCCACAGAGTGGTTTGAAAGTCTTTGATTTTAATTTAGCTTTAAATCTACATTAATTTCCCTAGCTTTCAACAAAAATATTTCAAACCACAGATTTGATAGCTACGCTTTTGTGCTCAGTGAAAGAGCAATTGCAATCTGGCGAACTCTGCATTCATTTCCCCACACAAGCATGTGATACTGTGAATCTCATAGAACCAATGGTTTCAACACAATACCCATTCATTATACAGCAATTATACCGCAGCATTACAAAAGAAAAAAGGTCAAATATTCACTTTCAGATGCTAATCAGCTCTTTTCGCAATCAACTCCCACTTGCTGGAGCAAAACCAAGAACAGGGTGCTTACTTTGCTGAGCATGGCTCCTATGATGCTCGGCCCGTGGCACTGCAGGAGGCACTCCTGATTAACAGGGTGATGAAGAATCAGGTTTTTCACCATCAGCAGGAAGGCGGCAATGCTGTTTCTCTCTAGTCTGCCCTCTGAGAGACAAAAAATGGGGCAAATCAACATTTATGGTTTCCTGTATCTCCCAGTCATATTTCTGCATTACCAAGCACTTTGTTGACATCTGCATATCTCAGCATGAGTTGTGGTTATGGTATTTCCCTTACTTTTGCAACCGATTCATATATCTCGTGTTAGACTTCTTGCAGAATAAGGTGCATTTGGCCACTGAACTGGATCTCCACATGCGAATGTTATACCTCATGCTGATTATGACATTTAACCTGTAAGCATTGATTTCACAATCTGTTCTATGTTTGTGTGTTGTATATTATAGTATACGCCTCTTATCTGTCTTTCACATCCTGTTTGTTCCTGCAGTATGAACAGTGTATAGACGCTGACTCACTGCCATTACACATGATCTTCACTACACGGAAAATCATATTTATCATTTAGCCTAGGTCTAGTGAACAGAAATAACCAGGAACAACAACATAGTAAGCCTCAAAATTCACAATACTTTAGGTTGAACATAAAGCGTTTTCTGACTTCCCACATGTCCATACTGTACAAGTGGAAATTGTTATTTGATTTGCTAAGGTTATGAGATACTTAAGTCTAATATTTAAGCATCCATCCCACTACACTGAGGGTAAATGGTATTCGATGCTCACAGTATTCAAAAATTGAAATTAACACCCTGACATTTCCTTCCAGAAACAATGTTCCTGCCCCTTCATTTTTAGGTGAACTGACCCTTTCATGAAGAAAAATCTAGGTTTAAATATCTAAGCTAAACATGAGCTGACCTGGGGACTTGTTGAGTGGCAGCAGCATGGAAGCGGGGCCTCTGGAGGTGAGCTCTGGTCCCAGCAGGTCTGAGATCTCCTGACTGCCGCTGTTAACCTGCTCTGTTTCACATACCTGCTCCAGCAGAGGCAGCAAAACCCCTACACCTCCCATCACATTTACAACATCCTGCGAGGGAAAAAAAACTTCCACATAAGTTCTTTTTAAAGGTGACCTATCATGCCAAATGTACTTTTGTACGTCTTTTATACATAAATATGTGTCCCCGGTGTTCCAGGGGACTCACCAAGTGTCAGAAAACACAACCCTCTCTATTTTCCTCCATACCCAAATCTCTTAAAAAGGGGCTGCAACGGATCTGATTCTGTCGTGGTTAGATGTACATTGATGTCGCAGAGGTCGCGAAAGCTACCATTTACATGCACCGACATAGGAGGACTAACCACCTCAACCGGGTTATCGGCATCACGGTGAAGACACTGCTGTATCTTCACAAGTTAGACGT
>NW_011347692.1:262244-282709 GCF_000735185.1 Notothenia coriiceps
GCAATACGCTGCATGTCCTTACCACTGATGGTGTGCGTGTGTGTGTGTGTGTGTGTGTGTGTGTGTGTGTGTGTGTGTGTGTGTGTGTGTGTGTGGTGAGCTTTTTGTTGGAGGCTATGCAGGTTCACACATGTTGACTGTGTTTGTTGGCAGACATCAGAGACAAAGAGAAGTCAGTGGGTTGTTTAGCTGTTACTCTTCCCCTTTGCAAGAGGTTAGTTGTTAGACATCTGTTTGCTCTTGTCGGCCCCCAGGCAGCGTGGGCCAATCTCCTTCAAATGTGTGCATGTTTAAGATGCCGTCGTTCAGAGCCTGGAGAAGGGGAGTTAGTGAAATACTGACCTCCAAAAACACACCTGGGACTTCAAAGGCCCCCCCCTACCCAAACAGACACTTGCATGCTGGGCAGCCTTGGTTAAATGACACCCTCGCCTGAGGCTGGGACCGTCTCTTTCAAATACCCCACCACCCCCCTTTCTGGTGTCAATAAATACACACACATTCACTGTATTCACACACACAACTACACATTGTCATTTGCTGTGATTTGGAATGAGTGGGAGGGCGGAAGAGCTCTTGAATTCTTACTTCCTCCTTTTCTCAGTGTTTTCCTTCGCCACTTCATGTCTTTTTCTTTCCACTGGTCTAAAGCCATCTGATTAAAGCCAGCCTCTGCTGACAGGCACCAGCCCTGCTGCAGAGGCCCATAGGAATGTCTGATCTATCCCTCATGTCATAACCCAAGCTGGGCTCTCCATTACCCACTTGCAGATAAGGATTCAGAGCACTTTAAGGGTGAAAACTGAGGCAGATAGATAGATAAAAAGAGGGCCATTTAGGTTTTCTTTTCTTCATTCGCACAGGGGCAGGAAGTGTGAATGTGATTTTCTTCCCACATGTTTCAAAGGCAGAAAACTCCACAAAACCTCCACTTTGGTTTTCCTGTTTAGCAACTACTTAAGTTAAATAACAACCCTGTGACTGCTGATTCTGAATCGCCTCAGACATAAGATGGTATTTGTTTAGTTACACAGTGGTATTTCTATTTATTTACTGTAGGTTACTCTCGGAGATGCCTGTACCAGCGGCCAGTTCACTGAATCGGGGCAGTGTTGCAGTCTGTGTCCTGCTGGCTCCCAAGTGCTGGAAAAGTGTGGGAAAGAGGATACCAAGTGCACGCCATGCCCAAAGGGTAAGCAATTATAATCTAATGTTACTGCACCAGTGGCATATGTTTACCTGCCTCTTCATTATCTCTGTCATCTATGTAAAAGCTCTGAAGATTTAAATAGCAACACGTCTAATCATTGCCACTGATATTTGTGAGAGAAAACCCGTTTACCCACACTGACACTGATTTTGTTATCTGTTTCCCAGGAACGTTTTTTTCATCGAATGGCCTCAGCCCCTGCATTCCCTGTGCAAAGTGCCCGTCTGGTATTCCCACGCATGCCTCTTGTTCTGGCACTCAAGACACACAATGTAAATGTGGCATCGGCTACTTCTTTTTGAGTCAACACGGCCTGTGTGCACTTTGCTCTAAATGCACTCGAGCTGGCGAGGGTGTTACGAGGGAGTGTGGCCTGCAGGGAGACACGCAATGCCAGATCTGTGCCCCGGGAACTTTTTCAGAGGAGCGTATTAGCACCAAACCCTGCAATACCTGCACCCAGTGCTCCAACATTGAGGTGGAGATCCGATCCTGCATGCCCAACTCCGACACACTGTGCATGGGTGAGTTGTAAGGAAGAGTTGGATTATTAAATGCAAGTCTCGAGACATTCCATATTTGTCTTAATGAGAATAAATCCATAGAAAAGACACTTAACAATAAATTGAACCTATTAACTAATAAGCTTTCTCTGTGTAGCCCGAGCCAAAGCCATAACATCCATTGTTTTCAGATAACTACACAGGCACAGTCACTCATTTTGAATTAATCCTATAGTCTCTCTATCAAATAGGCAGCTGAAAATATATTTCAAACTGAATTTACTCCTGTTTTCTAAAATATATTGCAGTTACTGATGTTTTAGTTACTTACTTAAGCTTACATTTTTGAAAGATGGAATAACACAATAAAGATTTTGGTCTTTAAATAGGATTTTCTTGTAGTAGTGCTAGCCTTATTCACTATTTTACAAGTCAAGCCCCAAGGTACCCGTCGGCGGGTACTTTTTTTTTTTTTTTCACGACACTGTGTCTCAGGGGATCTTAATATTTAAGAACATAGGTTCTTAAATATTAAGATCCCCTGAGACACAGTGTCGTGAAAAAAAAAAAAAAAGTACCCGCCGACGGGTACCTTGGGGCTTGACTTGTAAAATAGTGAANGTGTGCCTTGGCAGTCTCACAAGTCAAATCAAGCAATCTGATTGGTCGATAGTGTTTTTTCGGACCTCTTTGATTACAGATTTGAAAACATCGTTGCTTGCTTTAAAAGTAGCACAATTCATTATGTCAAACCTTGGAAAGTGTCTAGATATCCCTGCCCTAATGCCAAAGGAACTGCACACTGAATATGTTTTGCCGTTTGATGTCTATGTCTGGACCGCTGCGTAAAAAGGAGGCTTTCTCCGCTGCTTTCTTGTTCCAGTATGAAAAGCAAACTGCAGGCAGTTTGCTTTTCAGCCCAACGGTATACTGTTTTTCTTAGACGCGGAGGGATACTGACTTGTTGTGAAAAGTAACTTACAATTCTACCCATGGTATACGCTCAGTATATCACGGCTAAGAACCAATCAGATTGCTTGATTTGACTTGTCCGTTTTATAAATATATATATATGGAGGAAGGATCTGAATATGTCCTTCCTCTTGGGAAAGCATATAAAAGAACCTTAATTGATATATCATTTATTTGAAAGTCATTCTGCTTCTTTTCACATTAACATACTTAATTTTGTCTCTATTTATTCATTCTATTAAATGTTTGGAAGAAACCACAAATTCAGAAGTATTTATATTTTAATTATATCAATATGTTGAGTCTTTTTATAGCTTTTTATAAAATGGGTTACACTCTCCATTATGTACGTAGGTAATAAAGGTTCATCTTATCATCTTAACTTATCTTAATTAAAAAACCCTGTATGTAGTTACTTGGATAAAAAAATGAAATGGAGCTCTGTTCATGGCACTATTTTACAACCCTACAGAGATACTTACACAGAGCTGTGATCAGTTGTTATCAGAAACAAAAGAGAGCATGTGAATCAAACAAGCTGGTCTTAAGAAGAAGCACATGTTTGATCTCAGCAACTCAAAAGATTAGAAAACCAACGCAGGGTAAATTACACACCTTGTAAATTCAGTGAATGCATCGCAGGAGGGCCTGGAGACTTCAGAGGAAAACAAATGGAGAGATCTCTCTGACACAATGCTACTTGCACTTCAAAGCCTGCTGAGGGATCAGAGGAGACAGAGAAGATGTTTCTGCTCCGATCAAACTTCAGAATTTAAATCAGTTTCTCTCATTCATGCACAGACACAGAAGAAAACTCTTCCTCAGCGCAGTTTGTGCTCCCTTAAAAGCGAGTAAGTGACATCCAATCTTAACAAGAGATGTTTGTTAAGTAATGAAACATCAATGTATTTTTTTCTAAAGAAAACATACTTTCTGTTTCAATTTGTTGATTAATTATGTAATGTATCAATTGAATAATCTATTAGTTTTCACCAAATAACAGCAAAAAATATATATCTTGCCAAATTGTTGTTTGGGTTTATAATTGTTGTTTGGGTTTATACTTCTTTTGACATGTTTCAATATTTATTTTAGATTAAAGTATAATTTTTCTTTATGTCTCAGCTTCAGCAGTTGTATTCTGCTTTGTCTGTCTTGTTTCAAGATAATGTTTAGAAAAATATCTGGCAACATGTTGTAGTAAACTTATCCCACCTTATATTCGATCTAAAAAAGTTTGAGGAAAAAAAGCATGTAAGTCGGAGATGGTTTCCTGTGCATTATAATCATCAAATGAACAGGTAACATACACACTAGTTTAGTAGGAATCATGCAAATAAACGCTCTCCCTCAATCTTTATCCGTTACTTTTTAGACTCTTTATCTGAGGGCCAGGTCCCTTGTGTTCCTATAAGTGGGATGATAAGGCAGCTATATAAAAGCTGTAGCCCACAGGCAGAGGAGAAATGGACCAGTGGGGGAGAAGGACAGGGGAGAGGAGGGAGGGGGAGGTCTGAGGTTGTTGACAGAGGCCTGTTTGAGGGTTGTTGCGGTTATTGGCAGGAACAACTTGAACAACACTGAAATTGCAGCGTTTCAAGACAACCATCCCCTCAGCCTGCCCTCAGGTCTGGAGGTCAGAGGCTGTCAATAACCGAGAGCAAGGTGGCAACTCCTCCCACCATTGTCAGAGGAGCAACATCAGAGCAACTCGACCCTCTTCCACTCCTGCTCCACTTCCCTTATGTGGTTTGTATTCGAATGGGGGTCTACAGGTCGGTTTTTATCACCCTCCTCACCCCTCCGGATTGTACCCCCAGAGGTGTTTATGGGGAGGCCGACAGGATGTTCGGCCCACCAGGACATCAAAGTCTCCTCTTCAAGTAAATGTGCCATTGCTTGCTGTTGTGACCTTTTCAACTCAAACAGGGTTAACATCGCAGACGCATGAGAGGCTGGGATTACAGTCGACGAGCTGGATGATCAGCCTCGTGGCAGTGGATCAGTTTCCTTCCTGCTGTGGTTCACACACAAGAAACAGAGATCATTTCTCAGTAATGGCCGATTATCCTCAGGGTATGGGCAGGGGTTCAGAAGAAAGAGGGTTTCTAAATATAAGCGTGAATTCACTATCATTGCCCATATAGGGACAATTTCTAGAAAGCTTAAGACTGAAAACGACTTTAGATAATAAAAAGAGAAAACAGACAATCACAAGCCCCAGTGTCATGCTCAAGTTACAAGGAGCACAGACTACTTCATTTTTTTCTTTTTTTAAATAAAGTGTATTTTCAACATCATCCAAGAAAAAAAAACAAAAGCTAAAAGATAATCAACATTTAAGGCAGTGCTGCACTCAAAGCTGTTTGAATGATCATTTGTAATCCAAATTGGGATAATTGAACAACAGATAATACCAAAACCATCATAAACATCCATCTTCAACCCACTTTTTGTAAAGACCCAATGATAAAAAGGAAGCCTCCATTTTGGTCTGATTAAACTTAAGGCTTAATCTACTGCATAATTAAGTGAAACATTACATTCATAACATTGATAGCAAAAACAGAGCAGCATTACATGAATTAATTGCAGTAAACACAATAGCAACCTAGAGTATCAGATGTGTGCTTGAACCGGTGCCAAACAATCCTTTATGTTCACAGACCAGATCAGAAACTCGATCTCATCTTACAGTTGTGTGTTTTTAATTAATTGTTATTTTAGACAGCCTAAATTCACTGATTTTGTGTATTTCCACGGGTAGAAAAAAGATAATTTGTAAAGAGAAAGAAAACACTTTAAATATAGTTCTCTGAGCAACACTTGTAAAGACAAGGTAATTTGTATGTGAGGACAATGTTATGGGTATTGCCTTACACCCAAATAGTTCCCTTTGTCCCGCTTCGTCATGAAACTGCATAACAACTAGTTTGTTCCAACCACAGTAAAAGCAGCTGGCAGGAAGTGAATTCCTCGGAAACTCACTCACAGACTTTCAGGCTTCAGAGTCATCATGTCTTCAGATGTTTTCAGCGCTTCATAAAACAGCACAACACCAGCACAGGCAAGTATGTGCATCCGACCAAGAGTTTACTGAGTTCATTAGCAACATCTTACTCACATCTGACACACAGCAGACATGTACGGTGTGTTTGAATCAGGACAGCAGGGCAACATTCAGACATATAGTGATCTTACATTATATGATCAGAATTCAGTGTTTATACATGGCTCAAGACACAAGCTAAAAAAGGCACTTTTCAGATGGAGTAAAAACAGAGACATAGTCGTGTGCTAAACAGAGAAGTAACAAAACTAGTCCAGCCACATTTGTTAAGATCTAATTGTGTGTGTAAGGCAACAGGAGGCAATCCTCTCGAGTTTCATTGCATCTAAGCTCCACAGGCATGACAAAAAGGTGAATTTATATCACATACTTGACCATTAAAGCAGTTATTGCTTTAATTGTAACAGTTTTACTTCGCTTAGAGCCTAAAGGACTCCAGGATTATACACCGTGGTATTGCGGGGATCTTCTGCTGCTGCAAGGATCTGCAAATCTTGATCATGACACAGCATTGGTTTATTATAGTGATCAGTCACCCATGTGTCTTTCTTCTTCAAAGTCCATCCCCCTGTGGTATTTACTAGTATTGCAATGTGGAAATCTCGAGCAACATTTACAGCAGTTTTCAAGTTTCCAGGAGTTTTAAGAAGGTGCCATTGCCAAAACAGCCGCTTTGGGACATTCAACTGCAGACATCACAGCTGTCCCTCTGACAAAAAGTTCACAGAGTGTTACTTCTCTCCATGTCCGATGGCTGCACGTGAGTCAGCGTGAGTCGCGTCCCTGAATTATGACTCGCTGTTTAAATGCAGTTCACAACCTCCAACACCAAGCTCTTCTTCTTCAACAAAAACAAAGGCCACTCTTTGGAATGATGCAGATTAAAAACAGTACACACATGTAAAGAAATACACAATAAAATATAAAATCCATTAAGAATACAAAAAAGTGCACAGTGTATAGTTGCTCTCTCAGAGAGATCAGAGGCTGAGGAGGATAGTCTCCCAGCTTGTAAAGGGAACAAAGCCTTGTTGAGTCTGGTGAGCATGTTGGTATCAGCAGCCTTCGGTGTCCTCAGAGTTCTTCCGCCATTGCTCATCTCATTTGCCAGCATTCCCAGTGGGATTATACTCAGTTTCACCCGCCGACACCTGAGAGATGCGACGTGTGGAGCCCCAAATGCGGGGGAATTGCCCTGAACGAACCTGAGAACAGGAGAGTAAATATGTTAATCTTTACTTGAGGGCTAAAACAGAGATGTTAGACCAAAGACGCTCAATTATCATCTGAAAAACCTGGTTTTTAACAAGCACTTAGCATATGATTACCCCCCCCCTCCTCCTCACACAGTCACAAACACACACCGCCACCCCAGTCCCACATCTAACAATCACTTGATGTCTTGCTTCTCACCTCCTCTGGCTTCCCTGCCCCCACAACAATTAACTTCCCGTCCTCCAGTCCCACAAGGATGTGGCTGCACTCTTTGGTGACAGACACACTTCTCACAGGAACTTTCAAGGCCAGCGGTCTAACCGACGCGTCCAGACTGTCAAACAGAGTTAGAATGAAGACTTAAAAACGTAAAGTTATTATACAAGCTGTAAATTGGCAGCATTATAATTACTTAAAACGTTGCTCTACCTGCATAAATCTCGTATGTGCAGGCTGCCTTTCACGGTTCCCACGATGATGTGTTCAGACACAAGGTGGAGAGCAGTCACCTGCTCCTCCATGGTGAAGGAGGACAGCAGGCAGCCGTTTACTGTGTAAACATGAATGGAGTACTTGCCCTGAAGGAATAAGCAGGTTTTAATTGAGGTAATAAACAGTTGGAGAAACTTGTTTGAGTGTGTATTCGCTCTGTACGATATTAAAGTACCTTTCTATGAGAGCGCTCCTCCAGCGAGGTCTGCACCACGATGTGGCCCTCCATGCCCACCTGGAGCTCAGAGATGTGTGCGGGGACCCAGCTTTCTCCAGGGGGCCGCAGAGTCCGCAGGAACTGGCCTCGCCGGACAGTGTGCACTATCACAGTCCCATCCTGATACACAGTGAACAGCAATGATTTAGATTTAGTTTAGATGCAAAGCAAACTCCACTGTGCATTGTTTTGGTTTCAGAAATGCAAACCAAAGCCACATGGACTTAGTTTATTGGAGCCCTGGCAATGTCCTGCTGCAACTTCTGGCAACAGAGAGAATCTTAATAGAAGAATCAAAAGCCCTTCAAATTACTATTAGGCATAACAGACTTGCATGTACATATATCTTCTCTAATCTAACCTGTTTAACCAGTAAGGAACATAGGAAGAAGAAAAGACAGCATCAGCCAAAGCTGTGGTTTGATTAATTTAGTTTGAACAACCGGTGGCTATAAGATGGCAACATCTGTGTCTTCATAAAGGTTTGGGTTTTATGTCATGTAGCTGGTGCAGATTACATTCTCACTTCTAATGAGCCACATCAAAGTTTGCTTGGAGGACATCCAAGTAGTATTTCTACATTTTCAACACTTGTAAATACCTACAGAACTCAAGCTGTACAAGATAAACATTTAAAAATAATTGCATTACATAGAAATCTATATTTTGAAATCTATATTTACCAAAGTGTGCAAAAGTTAAGTCCATTGGTTGATCAACAGAACATGTTGCAACTATTATAACAATCAAAAAATACTTTCCTTTCATTGTAGTAAATTAACATTTGGACCAAAATGAACCCCTGATTGATGAGTCATGATACAAACCATGCGTTGACAATAGGATTTATTTCCTCTTTATTTTTTTAAATGCCTTATTTTTTTATTAAGCTTATAAATGTTCATATAGTGTGATATCACTGACCTTCGACCCTGACACAGCCATGTCCAGTTCAGTGCTGATGGCCACACAGGTGACCTCCTGGTCGTGGCCACAGAGGACCTGCACGGGTCGAGGAGACAGACCGCTGGAGAAGCCCCCCTGAGGGACAGACAAAAGGAGGATTCATATGTGGAGCCACAACTTTGACTGTAGAACAAAATGATTCACAGGTGACATTCACATGTGAGATGATTTGTAAATGTTTACCTGCTGCAGAACCTGCCACACTATACAGGATGTGTCCCGTGAACCAGAAATGAGGTAGATGCCACAGAGATCCAGAGCCAAGCAAGTAACAACGTCTTTGAGGAACATATAAAAATACCAATAAATATTTAGCATATTTGGAAACAAAGCATAATATAAATTAAAATACTAGTATATGAGCTCACCAATGTGCCGGCAAATCCTGCCCACCAGCTTGCCCTTCCCAAGCTGGGTGACACGGAGACTGCAGTCCCAGTGTCCTCCACTGAAGAGCAGGCGGCCGTCGTTGGACACCACCAGCACCTGAGCACTGATCTCCACCCCCGGAGAGAAAGGTCCGCTTAAGAATCGCTGCGTCCTGCACCACAAAGCAGGGATGAAAGAAAAAAGGAAGCGAGAGTGAGCTGAACGTGGAGGAGATTTATAACGGGCGCATTAAACTGTCATAACATCTGCAAATTACAACCTGCATGAAACACAGCGTTGAAATGGTTCTTACACTGATTTATTTCGCCTTTATGTGATCTATGTTCAAGGTCGGTGAAGCATAAGACCCATTAAAGGAAATTTCCATGAATTAAAAAAGGCTTTGAAGCACCACAAAGAGTCAGACAGATGTGATGCTTCAATCCAGCTGTCAGGAACGTTTTATGCATCTTTTAATGTTGTGAGGTAAAGCACATTTCAACAACTCGGTTGAGGATTTCCGAGAAAAAAAATTACATCCATCAAAAACATTTTTTTCTAAGTATGGAGAAGCTTGTTTCAGACTCAGCTAATGTGATTCCTCAGAGTTTGGTAAACAGATATGTAACACACAACCACAAAAACATAGGCTTCACATGGGCGTGTGTTTTCTGAGGGCACTCACTTGGGATTAGTCATGGTGGGGTCCTTGGTGAAGGTGAAGTAGTTGGCGATGTTTTTGTCATAAGGCAGCCAGCTGTGTGTCCCTATTAACCCGTTCGAACTCACAGTCACCTGTAGAGAAAAAGAACCATAATACTAAATGCTGAAACTGTTTCAAATGAATGTATTTATATGCCTGTGTTCAGTTTTACATGTGGGGGACTGTTCCTTACCAGCATATCTGAGCCTTGGATGATAAAGGGGCGATTCTGGCTCTTTGGTACCACTGCCTGGACCAGAGGAAAGCCATCGCTTACCACCTGAGGCACACATAGGCACACATTTTATTAAATACACGGAAAAACAATATAGTTTGTTTATTTAGAGGAATACTGTTTAAGAGACAAAACTCACTTCCACAAATGGTCGGAGTTTGTTGAGGTGCTCAAAGATATTCAGGGGTATAGTGTCCAGGCGGACCTGCCGCCTGGTTGCGTTCTCAGCTGACATACGAGGAGGATGAGGCTCCTGGGGGGAGATGGTAATGTCATATAAAACTGTTTTGAAACAGGAACATAAAAGCCATTTGTTGATAATCAAGGCTGTGAATGAATGGGGGAGTTGTACCTTCAGGAGCTGACAGGGAGTCTGTCCAAAGTTGCTGATGATGCCTTCAAGGGCCTTGCGCTCCGTCTCGTTGGCAATTGCATCCAGATCTACAGCGCCTGCAAGAGAGCCAAACAAGAAATAAGTGAGGCTCACAGATAAACAATTTCATGTATTAAGACTGATGGGTGTTATGGGAAATCAGTCGAAATAAATTATTGTAAAAAGCCTAGAAGGTTCCATTGATCTCTATAACAAAAGAGTATGTCTTACCCTCATAAGTGCAGTAGTAGAAGACATTGAGGGCGTTTACTGCCTCTTCGCCCCTCTGCTTGAAACCAAAGATGAGGTCGATCCACTCATGGAGGTGACTGGACACGTGCTCACATTCCTACAGTTTAGGATTCTGAATATTGTCATCTTGAATAGTTGTCTTAATATAGTGTGTTAATAAACAAATATGCCATTGACAGCTAGGTTAAATACTCTGTACAGTGTTTATGTGGACTCACCAGGGCTTTCCTGTGCTGCTTGATGAAGTCTTCTCTGGAAGAGGCCCAGCGAGGCAGCAGAACATCGGCCACAGCATCCTGAGATATCTGCAACTGTCCCAGATCGAAGCCTACAACCATGAAGATGCATTAGGTTCTGACATTAAACAAATATCTGCATCAACATCTCAGAGCAAAACAAAGCCGATTCATTTGCTTCCTCACCATTCTGGTTCTGCAGGAATTCTGGGAAGTAGAAAAACTCCGGGATGAGCTCTTTGACGTCAGCTGGACTCTCCATGCGAGCCTGCCAGGCTGCTGGCACCGAGTGGAACTGTCGGTCTGCACAGTCAAACCTAAACGACAACAGGAGTTAAAAACACGAAGCTGCAAAGAAAACAGATTTCCCTTGAAGTATAATGTACAAGCCAGCGTCCACACCTGCCGCTCTGCAGCTGGATATGCAGAGTTGTGAACGGCTCCATGCGGATCATGTAGTGCATGACTCCTGCTGCATTAGAGTAGTGTGTGCCATAGTGGAATTTGTCGATGGTGCCTGTTGGGTCCTCAAAGCTCTCATACCTAGTGACAAACAGTATGCATATTGATTTAGGAATAGAAGACTGAGTATTTTGCACTTTTAGCTCCTTATGTTGCATCCACGGTTAGCTACTAGCTAACCCTTTTAATCCAACATAAATTCCATTACTATATAACCACTTACTTTTCTCTGACATTCTGTGCATGCCGAGAGTTGACCACACCAATGGGCTTGGACAAATCTCTGAAAACTGACGGGTCATCCAGATCCAGAATGGGAGAGGTGTAGTCACACAAGATCCAGGGGAACTGAAGAGAAAGGAAAAACACCCAAATGCAACATGAAGTCCATTCTAAGATTAGGATAAAATATACATATACGTAAATATATGCAGTGCACAGTGGAGATGCAGTGTACTCACCACAGGATACTGCGACAGGTCGTTGTAAGTGCGTCCAGAAATAGTATTCAGTTGCATCAGGTACTCGAAATTGGAGATTTCTCTGCACACCCATTTCTGTTCAAAACACCAACATAAGTCCATCATAATAGGCAAAAATGAGATGAGAATAACACCCCATTAAGAGAACTCAATTAAAAATGACCTGTGTAAGCCCAGATGCCTTCAGTAGCTCTTGGGGGGAGCGAGAGCCGAAGTAAAACAGGTTGGGAGGCCGCAGACCCAGAATCCTGGAGTACACTTTGTTTCGTACCTGTAAAAGCAGATAGAAATAATGTAATTCATTTAATGATGATATCAGCGCAGAAGGAATTACATTGAAACTGAGCATCACCTTCTTCCTGAAGTTGATGAAGTAGTGAGACTGGTCGATGAAGAAGAGCTCCAGCGCAGATCGTCGCAGGTTGTAGCGCCTCAGATGGACTTCTCTCAGCTGAGACAGAGGTCTCTTAAAATCAAACCCGATTCCTAATTGAAGCAGATATTATTCAGGGTACAGTAAATAAAGTTTGGTGAGTTGCCCGTGATCACACCTTTTCTTACCTTCTTCTGTCTCTTCTTTCTCGCTGTTGCCATCATAGAAGTATAGATGGTGCGTGGTTACTTCCAGACGACCCGGAACAACCGCCACGATGGTGATAAGCTCACAGTCTTCAGACAGAACCAGTTTTTCTTTCTGGCTCTCGTCTTCTCCCTCCACCCTGACAGCAAAGAAACATTTTAAATCATAACATATTTAATGACATTTCAACTATTTAAAAACAATCCTTCTGTGAATTGCCCCAGACACTGGCACAAAAATATATGGGAATGAAAGACTCACTTGTTATCCAAGAAGACAACGTCCTCGTCTCCTAACTGATCGTCCTCCATGTCACTAACTTTTGCTTCCTTTGCAACATTCAAGGGGAGCAGGTCAGAGCTACGAGGGCTGTCCGCTCCTGGAGACCACAAAAAACGTCTTTAGTGCATTTTGCCTACATGACAAAAAGCAGCTTGCATATGTTTAACCTCAGTGACATACCCATGTTGTCCCTCAGGGCGCTGGCCTCACTGTGAGGATCATAGTTGAAGTTGGGCACAAGCTTGAGACGCATCTTTGAATAAGTCTCTGCGTTGGACAATTTCAATTTCACCACTGGTTGAACTCTGGCAAAAAAAGGCAAAGGAAATATTAAAATGAACGACATTCTGGGGATCAAGAAACACAAAACGGACTGTATTGTTTCAGATAATAGCGTTCCCTCTCATATAGTTGCATGTCATTATTGGTCAAATGGATTAAAAGAAAAAGGACAGGTTAAAATGAGAGGATGTCATACTTGTTGGCCCATGCTCCTCTCTCACTGGTCAGAAGCCTCCGCAGAGCTCTCCAGTGCTGCCACACCACCCCCTGCTGGCTGGAGCTCTGCTTCTGCACACTGAAGTACCTGTTGTTCTCACTTTTTGCTCGTTTCAGGCAGGGGTCCACAATCACTTCCTGATTACCAACAGACATGTACAAATATAGGATCAGTAATGTGAAAGGTTTAACCCTGCTAGCTGGTTAATGTCAGTGTTTGTTGCATGAAGCTTTAAAGTTTTATAACCTGAAACTTGGACTTGCTGTCTGATCTCTCTTTGTCCCGTCTTTGGGCTGTATTCATCAGGTCATCGAAGCAGGAATTCCAGAAATTGGACATGATGTCATGGCTCCTCCCAAACCTGTCCAGCTCATATAGCTCCATGGTGGGCTGAACCTGGAGAGGGGGGTTCAGAAGGGGGACATTAACACACACATTCAGATAGAATAGCACACATATGCATAATGCTTCACTTATTCTACATAGGAGCAAGAAACACAGATCTAAACATTAAGCAATTTTTTTCTGGTTGATTTATGTCTTTTTGTGTCATCACACATCCCTCCATGGCTTTCTGCCTCTTTGTGGTGTTTTTCTGTCTCTCTGTAGTTGTGTCCTAATTATAGTAATTGTTTTGCCTGTGGTTTTTCCCCCCTTTTTTGCTGATTTATCTATTTGCAGTTGTTTCTAGTGTTGTTGTAGTCTATTTTGTTATTGTCAGTTTCCTTGTGGTCATTTTGAGTCTCTTCCTGGCAGGCTCTTGTCTCTTTGAATTACATAGGTAGGTTAAGCCCAACGACATTTTGGGCCTTTGAGAATGCCTACAAATCATAACGTAGATGATAAACGTACACTTCTAAGTTCCCCTTAAGCCACAATCCAAGCATTTTCAAGATATGGTTAGTTAGTTATTGTTTGATTTCTAAAGGTGACTTATAAAGAAGTATGCTTTCTTACAAACTTTTATAAGTGTAATACAACCGGGATGATTCTCATTGTAAAAATGAGAAACACGACTGGAAATACACTTCCCAACTACTTCAACTGTTTCCCCGTGTCTATTTATTAAATTAGGAGATTATTTGTGCTACTGGACTTCAACCTTATCTGTTGATCTTTCCTCTTACTGTCCTGTCGCTTCACAAGCATGGAGTTATAAACATACATACACTTAGAACTGCCCTATACATTTACTCAAAACAGATACATAGGCTAAACTGTTAATATCAGCCTGGTCCTAGTTGCAAAATTGTCATGGCAGCCAAAGTTATGCCACTCTGGATAATGTATTGCAGGATCTGTATACAAAAGTAATCTAAACAAAACGGATTTATGAACATTCACTGTCACACAGTGCAATGATAAATCCTCCTCTAAGATCGCAGTGAGTGTGTCTGGCATCAGCTTCAAGTTTGAGCATACACTGATATCTGCTTACAATACATTAAGTCAGCTAGAAAGAACGATCGGGAGTTTAGAGTTGTTTTTCTACATTTTAAACTTATGATAACAGTTTTTAAATAATTGGATTAGATTGCTCAACCCCACACAGGGAGGTAACCGGTCAGAACTGGGGGCAGAGTTACAAAATCCTGAATGTAAACTAATGGGACAAAGAACAGAGCCAGCAGTATCTCTGAGAGGATGTTTGATTATATCTGCTCAGTCATACCAAAGACTGGAGAAGAGGCTCTCTAGACTCTCTAAACAAAAGATAAATGACATCTATTTTTAAAATCACATAGAAAAACCTCTGACCTGCTGCTGGTAAAACTCCTGCCACTCAGGAGTGTGGCAGTAAGTCTTCAGGTCCTCAGCGAAGGTGGTGCTGCCGTTAGTGACGGGCAGATTTGGCAGGAGTCCACTGAGAGTGTCGGGGTCGGCGTGCTGGTCAAGCAGCGTGCGCACGATGGGCACAAGCTGGGAGTAAGTCTCTGCATGTCCACAGTTGGGGCCGTCCATTACCCCTCCTGGCCACAGGGGGGCGCCCAGCTGCCCCAACAGGAAGCACACCTCCTCCCAGCTCAGACACAGGACGGTCTGGAGAAGGCTGTGGAGCTTCACATAGGCCATCACACACACCTGAAAAGGAGTAACAGGTCAATCAGTTGCTATGCTTTTGTAGAGTTCATTAAAACATATGATGAATAAACATGTATATGTAACAGCTTCGTTTTTCAGATCTAATGGGGGAATATCTTTGTTAAGACAGACTTTTTTCCTTTTTGGTGTTTAGTGAAGTTGAAGATGGATAGTAACGAGGGAAAGAGAGGGGATGATATGCAGAAAGGTTCCTTTGTGCTGTAAGCTCTTAATACACGTCGGCCTTTACCAGGTGAGCTCCCATGGCACTCAAAAAAGGATTTAAGCAGTGGTTCGGGAGTATGCAGATCCTCTAGTTGGGTAAAATGATCAAAACCACATTTTAAAAATACTCCAGTAAAACTAAAGGTTCTATATTATGTACGGATAATCAGCGAAATGGGCTTAAAGAAAAACAATCAATATGTTTGGTTCAATCTTTTAAACATTTTACAAGCTGATGAAGAAAGTGCAATACATCCCTCTGAAAGGAAGAAATATGAAGTATCATATATCCGAAATAAACCTAATAATTGTACAGTACTTGTATTTGTAGGCTACTTAATTACCTTCCACCATTGACATTAACAAAGCCATTTTTATTTTTATTTGAGTTTAATTTGTGTAATAAGACAACTTAAGTAGGTCCAGGCTTGTTTTAGTTCCAAGAGAACTACAGTACATATGTCAAGGTGCAATAAAGTTAATTTATTTTCAAACTTGATACTGTGACCAATGGTAAAAGTTGGGGGTCGAGCTACTTTGAAGATGAACCAGCAGTATGTGATGGAAAGCCTTATGGTCAGTTCATTTATGATGCTTACTCAATCCCACAATCCTCTATCAGCCATAACTCTAAGAGAAGCGGCCCTTTCGTACAGAACACTCCCTAAGAGGAATGACGGCAATGTCTTTGAAAAGAAACCCATAGAAGGCCTGGTATTTCTAAAATGGTCTTATCTGAGTGCACTACAGTTAAATAAACACTGTACACCCCTTTAAATGTATTTCCTGCCAAGTCAAAGCGCACAGGTGTTTGGGTTGTTAAATATTGTGAAATCACTTTAAAGTTTGGCATGCTGTCTGGGTGATGGACAGGACATGTTGTGGCTGCAGCTGACCTGCGAGTGCTGCTGCTGGATGTATCCGGTGATGATACGCAGGCCGATCTGGGCCATTTCCTTCAGTTCGGTGTTCCCGGGGCTGCCGGGGGTGCTGTGCCAGGCCTGCAACTTGTCCAGCAGGTTCACCACCCCCTCAAATATCTGCAACAACACAACAATAACCTTCAACAAAGGGATAAAGGATAGACCTGTTTCCACACCTTGCAGCATCTACTGTAGGATAACCTAAAGTCATTCACTACACTATAACCTACAATAAAAAAGGTGATTCAGATGCTACCTACACCCATCCGTGACTCCCCACCCTCCAACAAGACAATTCAGGAACATTCAAACATAGTAACCGACAACCACACCCAGCTGCCCATGCTTTGTGTTTAACGTATTATTAAGCCTCTCAAGTCTACATTGAAATAATTTCTAATATTTGTTTTACTTAGTCAATGTAACCAACAAAATTCACGTCCTGACAATGTAGTTCCAAAATGTATTGTGTGTGTTAAAGGTCCCATGACATTTCTACTGATCATAATTCCATTGTTGAGGTCTACTAGAACAGATTTACATTGTTCAATGTTCCAAACTCACATTCTCATACAGCATCTCTGTATAGTATGTGTATTCACTCTCTGTCCTAAACGGTTCGTTGGAGCTCCTGCCCCCCCCCCCCCTCTGTATGAGCCCACTGTGCTCTGATTGGTCAGCTCGCCCACTCTGTTCTGATTAGTCAACCACCGTTACAGCTGAACATCAGTGATTATGTGTTTCAATGGCGTTTGTTAGCAACCAGAAAATGACACCAGTAATGACAAACAGATGAGAATGCTGCGTGGGGTCTGGGTGCCGTGTTGGCAGGACGTTGCGGGGCTCTCTGCTGTGAGCCCTATGAGGCTTTTAGGAGCGGCAGTGGTGAGCTGGATTACTGGTGTCGTTTTCCTGGTTGCTGCGTGGGGGTCTGCGAGACAGGCGAGACACGTGGAACTCGCCTGAAGCACACACGCACACACTCACAGGCCCGGTGTGTGTGCGTGCGGAGATTCGCCGGAGCCGCGGCTGAGAAAAGATAAGGCTGAGTGTGTGTGTGTGAGGAGCTCCGCGGATTGGTCCATTTTGGACCTGGGTATCGTTACGTCACTGTACTCAGGAAGAAAAAAATGGAAAGAGAAAAATCTCCAACGAGGCGTTCTGGGGCAGGCATAGACAAGGTATTTTCTGTGTTAGAGTTTTACTCCCTTACAGGGTGTACTTTGAGGGTTTGTGACTCTGCAGACGGTTTACATGCATAAAAAGCTACATAACACACAACAGGGACGGGTAATAACCGGAAAAGCATGTCATGGGAACCTTAATAATTGTATTTTATTTTACCACCTTGTATAAATTATGATATCTTGTTATCACAGTATACTGATGTTCATAGATTACAGCATGTCTTGGAAGCACGACGCATTTATTGTTTTGCCACAAAGTTAACGTCTACCAGATTCTGAAAGCGTGGGTGCGCTTCTGTACATAGTCGCTCGCGTCTCTCCCTCCCCGCGCTAATGTAGGTGGCTCTCGTGTTGAGTATGTATGGTACGGCTACTCCTAATTGTCAAGATTCAGTTCTGTCATAGATGTGTGAGCTCCGCCACACTGTTCTTGTCGCTATTAATGCGATTGTAGAATATGGTTTCCCGGATACAAGGTTGTGATAGGTTTTACCGGTGTGCATCTCCCTTGCGGCCTCCTCCTGTACCATACAACTTTTCGGAGGCAATTTCTCAGAGGGTGTGCATACTTTCGCGATCGTGTGCTCTTTGTACTCTAGCCTCCAGACGTAGTTATGTTGGTTTGTGTGATATACTTTTCTCCACAGGGTGGGTTGGCTTCCAGGGTGGTACGGTGGATTCTTTTTTGGTTGGTTTTCCATTTATATTCTTGTATTTATTTCTCTGAGCTTTCCAAGATATTTGTTTGTTGTGCGATTGCTCCGAAATAGGGTCTCCAGTTGGGAGGGACTTGCGTTCCATAATTTGTTTTGCTTGGGCTATTTTGTGAGGCGCCGTCAGATCTTAAAAAGGCCAGTTCATGTTTTGTCGTATGTTCTTGATGCCCACCGGGCACCGGCAGCCGGGTGGTGTTTGGTTTATTTGTTATCTGCGTTTGTGGTGTATCTTTATGTATTTGTGCTTTTATGTGTTTTTTGGTTGATAACCTACTTGTTGGAGTAAATTACTTTCAATCTACTTCAGAATGATTTGTGGAGAGCTAACTTTGTTTACCAATGTGCCATAACTTTTTTGGGGAGGCATGATATAAACATATCCTAAAACTAAGCTGGTGGTACGGGAACCGTTTTAGTGACCCCGTGCGATTGGATCTAAAGTGTTTTTAAACTGTTAGTTGGCCAGGGAAGGTAGCCCGGTACTTTGCATCAAATGATCTATGATGCTTCTGCACTACCCGTCTTAAAAGTCCTTTTACGTCAAAGGTGTTTGGCGTGTGGTTTCTGCGCCTCTTTTGAGATTCACCTGGTGCCCCGGGCGCCAGGGCTTCTGTTTGTTACTGTGTGGCTCGAGCAAGATCTGTCGTCAGTGCTGAGGAGTGTCTCGTCGCTCTGGACAGGAGTTGTGGAGATGAGGTGTGTGTGGTGAATGCCCGGATTTCAGGGGTGTTACGTTTTCTCTGCATGTTTATAATGTTAATCCAAATGGGCGTAACTGAAATACTTGATTGTGGATTTGCATCGACCGACCTGGGAAGCGTTCCTTTTTGAATGGGGCGCCCGCAGTAGATAGGAGGGCTGTCTTCTGTCTTCGGCCCATCAGGGTCGTGTGATCGCCTTCCTTTGTTAGCGCTGTCTGTCGTCCGAGTTGCGCGCGTTTCGATCTATTCTGTCTTGTTGATAAAAGTGGAAAACAGGATGACTGTACCCGCCAGTGTGTGTACAATGCTGATTATAGCTAGACTGTAGTAAAGGGTGACCCAGCCATTGGGCGTGGGTTCACTGCTCTTTTCCACATTTCTGTGTGAGCTTTAGGTCCCGAATGTGTTTGTGAGTGGCCGAACGGGAACGCAGAGTGGATAGATTGCAGCCTTCATTTTTTGTCTTCATGACTTCGTGTTGATAATGGTGACAGTGGGTAGGGTCGTCGCGCTTGGGCTAGTAGAGAGCGGAATCTCTCTTGTTGTGATCAGAGCAGCGACTATTTGTTTATTCACATTTAATTAGTTGTTTTGTCGTATCTGTCATTGGTGTCGCGGCTCATCGCTCAGCACCTTGAGGGAAATCTCATGATTGCTACGATGCTTTTTCTAGTTGAGGTTGCATCGTTATACGTGGTGGGGCAGCGGTTTGTGGTGGTTATACTCAGTATATTAGCTAACTACTCAAATCATCTAGAAGATATTCAAAGACTTAAATGCTCATAAAAATGACTACCATATATCAGGGTGCATTCGTTTGTGCCCGTTTTAGTCTCATAAACATCTGCGCCTTGCGACGTCTCGTACGTGTGGGCTTGGATGGCGTTGGCACGTATCTCGGATGGGTTCAGTGGGGAGGGTCCTCGCTCCTCGCCTCGGTGTACATCCCGCACGTTGGACAGACTGGGAGCTCTTCCTGTGTGTGTCTGGCACGGTGTGTAATTATCGGTGAGGTGTCTCTAGAGCGAGCAGGTGTGTTTTTGTGCGTTGCTGCCCGCTTTGAGTGGTATAGTGTCTGTCCCGCTCTCTCCACGTGGGCGGGCAGATCCAAATCCAAAGGGCGGTACAAAAGGGGTGAAAGCGGCGCTGGTAGCTCTCTCCCTTCATCATCAGGGCGAGAGGAGGTGATATCAACGGCATTGGAGGGATGGAGACGAGGGGCTCACCTGGTCCACTGAATCAAAAGACTTAAAATGAGGAGCCCGATGAAGGTTTTTAAGCGTTCTCACTCGGGGACTGGGATAAATCGAGAATCCCTCAGAGATGTTCTCGCTGACCACTTTCATCTCCTCCTCTTCCTCTCCTCCTCCTCCTCCTTTCCTCCTGGCCTTGCCTCTCATCCCCCGGCCTGTGCGCAGGTGAAGTCACCCCGCTCTGCGGATTGCGGTGTTGCATAGATCTCCCTCTCGCAGGCCTGAGGAACGTGCACGGCCCTAGTTGCGCGAGGGGAATC
>NW_011347692.1:282729-287695 GCF_000735185.1 Notothenia coriiceps
CTTCGCGTCGGGCCGAACCACGCCCCTTAGCTGTGATATAATGAGCATATACCACGGCCTGTCGTGAGCTATTGCTTAAATATATATATATGGAGGAAGGTATATATATATATATATATATATATATATGTAGGTAAAGATAAAGATAAATTAAGCCTAAGCAAACAATGCTGAAAAATGGCCACTTTGTAATTTATATAATATATTACTGAGTTATTATAACTAATGCATTAATGTGTTAGTTGTATTTTACCTATTTGGAATGTACTTACTGCACAACAATGAAATAAAGTGTAATGTACACCATAACAAATACAAATAATGGCATCAAATAGAAATACTCTAATAAAGCACAAGTACCTTAATTTTAACATGTGCACAGTACTTAAGTAAACATACCTAGTAAAATCCCACGACTAATACTTTGTGTATGTTAATTCACCTTTTTTTCACAATCCACTCATTATTTGAATAGTGAACGTTGGGCCTCACACTATCACTGCTTAGTATTATGTTCATGTATATTCTTGACTTCAGCCAGTGTAATGGTATAACAGTCACTTTACTCCATAATCACTCACATAGAGAAACAATGTCAGTCTTGATGGCACTTCTTCCATTACATTGCTGTTCCCGACAGCGCGTCGGAGGGATGCAGCCAATCCCAGAGCCACATTGAAAGCTGAGGAGAGGGGAGGAGAAAAGGCCCAGGAGGGCTAGCAGGAGCTTTTCCTGCTTCATCTGTTGCAAAGCTGCGGGAGAGGCGGCGGTCAATGCGTCCTGCTAGCTGAAACAGAAGAAACTTTGCGTAAACGTACACAGTATCAGCAGGGAATCCATCGACAGACGCAAAGGAAAAAATCGACGGATTACTCAGTTAGCGGTTTTTTTCGTGCGTAAAACTTCTGGTTACTGGACTATGCGCAAACTTGTAGCCACTGTAGAACCTACACGTCTTTTGAAAGCTGGCCTTTTTACAGTCACATTTACATTTTGAGAAGTGGACGTTTCAATGAGCCTTTTTATGCGACTATTACGGGCTGCAGACTGAAAAAAGACGCACCATTATAATCGCTTGGAGTCGAGGGGGAATTTGGAGACTGCAGACATGGGACCATTTGTCATCTGCGCGTTTCTGCTGTTAAAAGTAAGCAACTGTTTTTTTAACTAGCACACTTATTTCCACTGCTAAAAAAAAAGAAGCCATTATAATCTGCTGATTTGCTATTTCACACTTTTCATAATAACATGTAGCAACCATTGTGAGCTTCAACCAGCGAGCAAGGTCTTAAACTATTGTTCCCAAAGGAAATATTTTTACACCGACACGGCCCCTGTTGGTGAATATGTATGTTGTCATTCTGTTGTTGGAAAGTTACAGTGGATGGACTGAGAGGGGACAGATTTATCCCTCACCCTGTTCTTTTAAAGTATCTCATGACCGAATAAAATTAAACCACTGCTTTTTTGGTGTGCTATATTTGTGCTTGTCTTGCCTACCTAGTTATCTCAGACTGACTCACAAGACAACCTTTAAGGTATTTATTAAAGACTCATTGAGACAGTGATCATACACCTTGGAACATCAGACAAGAACAAAGAACAGGAGCACACAATTATCTTGGATAATATGAAGTATTTTAAAACAAATTATAGTTTCAGTGCTGTTTAATAGCATATTATTAAACCAGGATCAGTGTGAAAAGAAGGCCTCCACAGTTGCAGACAATAATTTGACACTCATCTACCTCAGAAAGCCCATGGGGCTTGTAGTCATGTCTGTACATGCTCCTCAGAGTCAAAGCACTTTTGTTAGATCAAAGTATTAAGATAAAACTTCAGCTTGTAAAAAGATGTGTATCTCCTTCATATTACTAGGATTTGATATCAAAAGGTTTTCTTTTTAAAATCTCTAAGATCCGTTTTCTCAAACAAACAGGGACTTAAAGTGTGTTTCTTAAGCACACTGTCAAGTATTTGTGCTGCAAATAATTATCCTATTACTCACGGGATGATGTGTTGCAGAAGTTGGTCGTATCTTACAGTATGTGACAAAGACCTCATGATTTACTACTTTTCTACTAATTTTGCCTTTAATTTATTGCACATGTTGCCATATTTGTTGCGTACAACAATTCCTGGTGAAAATGTGGCCTAGCTTTCAGTATAGCTGGCGTCTGGATATCCGGAGCAAAGCAATTATCACAATTTTCAGTTAGTGGTGTGTGTGTGTGTGTGTGTGTGTGTGTGTGTGTGTGTTGATAAGTGGTGGGCAGTTTAGTTTGTTACCACAGTCATTTGAATTTCCATAGTGTAGTTAACCAGTGTTCTGTGGGGGGCAGACATCAGGATCATTAAGAAATTTGAACCTCCTCTCAATTCCTTGGTGTACATTTGAAATCACTACATAAAAGGTTAACCAATCCCTGTGTGGCGTCTTGTTTGATTTAGGATTATAGTTTTTGGTGAATCTTTATCCCTGAAAAAATAGAAACCCATGTCCTTTAATTTGTCCCTCATGCTGCCTGTACATAATTACAGTAATCAGTGCAGATGGGATGAGCAGCTATGACAACTTTCCCTCAGCCCTGTCTCTGCTGGAAGACCTCTGCCTGTTGCCCTCAGAGGCAGAATGTGAAGGCTCATGGGGTCATTGTCTTCACACGCAGAGAGCATCCTTTTATGTGTTTATTTTCACGCGGATTAGATTATCTGTGGAAATTCCAGCCTGCGCTTCAAAAGTAGCCTCACTTCAAAAGGGCACAGAAAATGTTTCAGTCACAGAGAAGACTGAAATGGCGTGTGTGTGTGTGTGTGTGTGTGTGTGTGTGTGTGTGATCCGCGATGACTGAGTTACTCCGGCAGCCGTGGAGTTGAGAGCCCCATTGAAAGCTGTGCACCTCGGTGGTCCGTCTGTTCTCACTGGGGAATCCCTTCAGATGGCAGCTTCTTACCTTAATGAAAAAATAAACTGCAGCCCCCTTCCCTTTCGACTTTCTGCCCCCAAAGAAACCGATAAGACTGAACACTCCTTGAAGCATGTATGAATCTTAGGTAGGATGTTGTTGATTTAAGTAGTACTAAAGTAGCAGTTTTATAAAGTTTGATCCTCTGAAGGATTGCACACTCAATGTTTTCTCATGCCATGCATTAAATTGCCCACATATAGCACTATTTGTTACACTAAAGACTTAGTCATACCTCTACTGAGTAAATGACTATGCCCACTCGTCTCTCATGGGCCAATTTGATTGTACTCAGGGCAAAAGTGGGTGTAGTGCTAATTGCCAGTAGGGCCTACCATCCCTCCAGGCAGGCTTACAGAACCCCAGCCCTGACTCACACCCAGGCTCTGTGAAATGACAGAAATTCAAGCAGGGAGGTAAAAATAAAACAGAGCCACTGTCACTAAATATTTATCAAAGTATAGATCCAGGGCTAAAAGGTTAGCTGGTGTTAGCAGAGCAGTGGGGCTCCCTCTGGCACACGAAGAGGACCAAAGAGTGTTACAGGAAGCCTTCATGCTAGTTATTACGGTCCAGGTTTGGTCACAGTCCGCCAACTCCAAACATCCTACGGTTCTTGCCTGCTGGATCCTACCACCCTGACGCCCGGCTAATACCTCTGATCTGGGTTCTGTGGCTGCTGCTCAGATATCATCAGGCTCCACTGTGAGTGCCGCAGTAAAACTGGCTGTTGTTCTTGGAACGCGGCAAGCCTGGTTTCAAAGCTGTTTCGACTGGAATGATTTCAAAACCTGTTTTTATTTATCCCAATAATTATAAAGGTGTGCCTTGGAAATATTTGTTTACATAAATTGTTAAAAAAACGTTTGAGACCCTCTGAGATAACTTAGACTAAAGTGAACTATCTAAACACTCAGTCCTTTACCTCACTGAGCCTCTCAGTCTGTCTGGAGAGGACTCTCCCTCCACTTCTTTTATCCGTTAGCGCAGCAGAAGCTAACAACAATCCCCGCCGGTATCTCTCTCGCTCTCTCTCTGTGCGTGAGCTGCGGGCGCCTGATAAGCCAACATCCCCCACTTTCATCGTACAGGGCAAATGGAAACTGTAACTGGGGTGAAAAGGGTGTTATCTTTACTTAATTATGAATGTTGTTACATCAGGGCTGAAAATTCGTTTTTTTGTATATATTTCCATTTAATCTTGTGGACGTGCATATTCCCTGTCCTCCATCAGGGGGTGCTGCAGCACCCTCAGCACCCCTACTTCCCACGGCCCTGCACTGGAATGATTTCAAACCTGTTTTTATTTATCATAATAAATATAAAGGTGTGCCTTGGAAATATTTGTTTACATAAATTGTTAACAAACCGTTTGAGACCCTCTGAGATAACTTACACTAAAGTGAACTATCTAAACACTCATGTGTGTGTGTGTGTGTGTGATCCGCGATGACTGAGTTACTCCNTAGTTGTTCATACATGTGTGTAAATGTACTTATATACCAAGGAGTGTGTTGTAGCAGCATGAGACGTTTCCCTGTGTCCTATTGTTGTTCTCCTCTCCATACAGCAGCCTGACATCTACAAGAGAGAAAGAAATAATACTAATTTCGATAGATATATAGATAGATAGATAGATAGATAGATAGATGGTACTTTATTGATCCCAATTTGGGAAATGTTTGCATTAAAGCAGCATAAAAAACACAAGGCAATGTACATAAGAGAAATTAAGACACAAGAAATAAACAGTCCAAAATATTTCAGAAATAGAAATAAAATAGCATTACAAATGCAAAAAGTTAAAGAATATAAAATAAAATTATTATATACATGTGGAAATACACATTTCCAGTAACAAATATAATGCAGGATATTATTGTGCAAGAATGGATTATTCAATTTTAAATAGAATATGAATGTAAAATGTACAGTGGAAGTTTAAGTCCAGTAATCAAGCTGGACCGCTCTGTTTTGATTGGTCAACTGCTTTAGAGATG
>NW_011347692.1:287740-297740 GCF_000735185.1 Notothenia coriiceps
TTTTATTTTATTTCTTGGTGGGAACTTACTACCCTACCCATCGGGATTTTCGAAATGCTTAGGTTTGATGTTTATATTATTCATTGGGGGCATAGGTCTAACTATCGTTTTGTTCAAGTTAAACTGGAAAAATCTCGTCTCTAAATTCGTGTGTTGTGTTTTTTGTGAAGACCCCAGTAAACCCACCTAAAAAGTATACGAGACCGAGACCGGGGGAACGACCTAAAACTGTACACTGTAGACGAAAGATAATTGGCAGTCTCGGTTACCCTTAGCCTCCCTTGAGGGTGTAGTGAGGAATAAACCATTGACACACACACACTCTGAGTGGGTACAATCATTTACATTTTTTTACTGTGTTCAATCTGAATTTACTTTAAAATAAAAACATCTATATTGATTCTGACACTTCTACATCCAACTCACAGGTGTAACCTTGCTTTGAGAAAAAAGATTATTAATTTAACCCTTTTAGAAGGGAAGATATGGTCATTTGTTCTGGGGATGTCATTTTCGAGCCTGAGACCTGAAAAACAGGCTCTGGGCTTAACAGGTTAAAAAGTTTGGAAAAATCCCAAATTCAAACTGTATGTTTTTAAGGTTAGATGTATTGTTGAGAAAGTATTAAAGTTTCATACATCATCTGTTCATGTAAACAAAGTGTCATTAGACATGTTGTTGCTATGGGTATGAGTAAATTATATATAATTTTTCTGCAATTATTTTTAAAGTTACAAACTAGAGGGGATGATTAAGGCTTGTAGGAGATGTAAAAAATATACTTATCCCTTTAAGATACTGCAGGGGAAGGCAGCCATAGTAAAAGAGGAAAAGATAAAAGAAAACGCTAGAGGAATGAGGACAGGGAGTGGGAGGATCTGTGAGAGTACACGGACATGTGTTGAACATCTGCATCCACACCTCGCTTGAACACTCTGAGCTGAGAAACATGAGAAGTGGGAAAAGAGAACACTTAAGCGCTGTAATCCGTTTGGTATAAGCTTGACAGGTCTTTAGGTTAACTGCCCTCGAGAACTTGAAGGCCGAGGGAGGCTGCTGACCCTGAGAACTACTCTGCTTGCTCCCAAATGGCTACACTCGCTCTCCAGGAGTAAGGTCATCTGTACACTCACTGGGTCCATATGTCATGGCCCTTTGACCCCCGAGAGTTCAGCACAGTACCGTGTAGTGTTTGATCCTAAAATAGGCAGACCACAGGAGGAATAGGGAGGCTGGAAACAGGGGCAATGAAAGGTTTCAAAACCCCAGGGGATCAAACGTCTGAGGCTATCATTACATCAGGTGTACAGGCTTCTGTGGAATTATTTCAGGGCCTAATTTATGCAGCCCAAATGTGTTTCTGATGTGCATATGTGCGGATTCGAAGTTACTGCTTGTGACACGTTGCTCCTTTTCTCAATCCCAACAGATAAGAAGCTGCACATTCTGTCTCGTCCTGCTCTGGATGGGTCTGATGCCCCTCGCGAGGAGGAGGAGGCAAGTTCTGCCACTGGAACGCCAAATCTTTCCCCGAAGGACGAGGGAAGCAGCAACAACATCCTGGCCTACATGTCTGTTCTGGCTGCCGTGGTGCTGGGTCTGATTGTTTACGTTGCTTATAAATGGTGAGTTTACTGGTCCTTGGATTTAATAAGAATTTAAGGCCGTAAGATACACATTTGTAACCGTGGGAAGTTTAACTGACGTTGTTTTCTTCTGCTCTTCTCAGTTGGAGATCCTGTAAACAGAAGAGGGCTCTCTCTAAGGCCCGTGCGGCTGAGTTGGGAGCATCTCCAGAGGGAGAAAAGCTCCAAAGTGACAGCGGTGTTTTTCTGGACTCTCACAGCATACAGGACAACCAGCCCAGCAAAGGTGTGGTATAGACACAGTCCTTGTTGTTAAATCTTCAAGTGATGAGGGACTTTTTAAAATCGACAGGGCACCTTTAAGTTCTCAATGTTCCTAACAAAAATAATGACATGAAAGCTTTCTAATTTCATGCCTGTGAAATGTTTAATTTGGCATTTTTTTGAAAAAGTAACATTAGACCTACATGTACACGGCGGGCTCATTTTGTTTGTGTTTTCCCAGGTACCAAGAGGGACAGCAAGCAGGACAACCGTCTGTACATTAACCTGCCCCCCCACAGACAGGAAGAGGTGGAGCGCCTCCTACAGGAGAGAGAGGGGCGGGGGTGGAGACAGCTGGGCGCCGCGCTGGGTTATGAGCCTGAACAGCTGGACCTGTTTGGGCGTGGAGAGGCCCCCGCCCACACGCTCCTCTCTAACTGGGCCCAGAAAGAAGGCTCCTCTCTGGGACTGCTGTTCTCTGCTCTGGCCCGCATTGAGAGGTCTGATGTGGTCACAGCTCTTAACTCCCCCATGCAAGGTGTTTCTGTGGTGTGATACCCCCTCGAACACACATAACACTAAAAGACTCAAGTGAAGAACTTTCATTGAAATGACAAGCAAGGCACTCTGATATCAACACCTCTGTCACTCATGGTCCTATTGGCTTTGTTGGACACTTATAAGAGAACAAAAAACATTCTTGTATTCCTTTTCTTGGCCCCAGTTTATGTGACCGATTGATTTTGTATGAATCCAACTTCAAGTCATAATCTTCTGCAAAGTTCTATCATCGCTGCAGAACAAATACCAACTTTTCTATTGAAAATGAAAACTCTGACCATATAGTATGTTACAACCTCTCATTGCAGCTACTGAGTGAAAAAGATGCTCAATTCTGGTCAAGCCTAAATGCCTTGCTCAATGCAAAACATTTTTTACTTTTGTATTAAAACTATAATGACTGACACAACAATAAGTATATTTGTAATGTTGTTTACATGAACACAAATCCTGGTATTCGGTTAGAGGCAGGAAACAGAAGAATGTGTTTACACGTGTTGCAGAAGTGTGATTATTCTAAAAACCGCTGTTTACACATTATTTGGACAGTAATCAGACTTATCCTCTTCCCCATATAAAAAAAGATCAGCCTTCCATGTTCTTCTGTAAACAAATACAGCTTAGATCGTGTTGTTTGTAGTCTCGAGCCAACCTTGTTTCATGAATCCAACTTCAGAAACTTCTTTGGTATTGCAGATGATTTTTTTCCAGGACACCTTTCAACAACACTGCTCTCTGACACGATGTGACTTTCCCTAATAAGGATCATAGAAAACTCCAATAAGCAATAAGGGGTTTACTTGACCAACGCAACGGACCAATCTTCCCGATGACGCCTGCAGTTGCTAAGAAGATTGTCTAATGTGTCGATAGTAACTACGCACTAAGTGTTTTTTAAGTTTGTCGCCTTGTTCTTTTACTCTTCCTTTTCTGCTGCAGTCACTACGTTGCCTTGGTATTTACTGTATATACATTGGGGATATTAATAAGCACAAGTGATGTTTCAAATATCATCAGAAGACACGAAAATGAAGCATTCTGTGTTAGCTCTTCCTAATAATCACATAATGCTTGTAAATATCTTAAACACTGATTCGTTTTGGTATGTCATGGCTTAAAGTGAAATCATTTATGAACTGTGAAGACTGAAAACAGCGAATGGAGAGGAATATATTCTCCTGATATTCATCAAACACAGCTCCATTTACATCATCTTGATTTCGTATAATAGAAACAGAGAAAAGTATCCAAAGACACTGTTGTCATCATTGTTTATGTCCAATTTTCCATCTTGCTTTTGTATTTATTCCATCACCATTTCAAATATAAAACTATTGAGAACCATAGGTATGTACAAGTAAAACTAAGTGATGGTGTAATCAAATGGTTTGAAATTGTTCTAATGCCAGCCATGTTTGGTTTTGTGTATATATTTCCTAATTGTATGCCTCAATGTGTTTTTGTAAGAGTTTTATTCATTTAATAAATAACTTTGATAAGTTGGGGCTCTTTTGTTTTAACAGAAGGATCATATGTGCACAGTAGTTTGTATCCTGTAGACCTGTGATTCTCCCTCGAAACCTACTTCTGTTTGTGGTGAGATTGTGAGACATTGAGTCATCTTTAATTCCTGAACACTACGTTTAAAAGAGTGTCTGAACTCTTAAAAAACACCAACATGTGATGGATAAGTCACAATGGTTGAAATAGCTATAAATGATGGATACAAAGTTAAAACAATTACTATTAAATAATGACTAAACAGTTACAAATATAATAATATCAAAGTAAAGAAAAGTTAGCTCAAAATTATAGAGGGTAAGAATGCTTTAAGGACATGATATTTTAAAGTTATGAATAAATGTTTATAATAAATAAAGGTAGCCAAATATTTTGGAAAGACAGCTGAAAATGGATGACTAAATGGTTGCAGTAAAGCCGCCAAAACAAATTCATAAAAACGCAACTAGATAGGGCTCTAAATATTTAGCAGTTTAGCACAAAATTGATCATATAATTTGGATATGAGCCCTTTTGTTTATAGCCATTCCAAATAAACTGTTTTACATTCATGGGAATATGATAATTTCTAGACCTCAACCAAAGTGCTATAAACATGTCAATCACTTGCAGTAACAGAAAAACCCACATAATGAATTTCACAGCGATGAAGGTTCGGACATATTGACACTAGTCTGACCCTTATCAAGGGATTTAGTGTAAAATAACATTTCCTATCCACAACCCTGAGGGAAATCAGTTATTTAATGATTTAAGGGTGAAATGAAAAGAATATCTTCGTCCAAAAATATTCTGGAGAAAAGTTTCCTCTCTCACTGAGGCACAATCTGCTTATCCTGCACCCCCCCCGCCTCTGCTCAAATCTGTTAATGATCTCTCTGCATTCAGCTTTAAGTGGGAGCAGGCATCTTGCATGGCCTGGGGCAGTGTTACATGCCGTCACACTCTCCAGACGGGACTGCTTAACTGCGGTCTGAAGCACACAGGCATGGGGCTGCGGAATGTGCATACACTGGGAGGGGGGTTGGGACCAGAAGAGAGACGGGAAGCACAGCAGCGCCTCTCTCCACTCATCAAGGGTTGCCATATTTAGAGCACACTGAACGTCTCTAATGAAGGCAGTCGATTACTCGAGTTCCCTTCACTGGGTCCAAACATCTGGCTCAGCTGTGTGTACGCGCTGTAGTGGCATTCATGAGGGAACCAGTCTCAAATGGGATTGGTGTGCACGGAGCGGTTGAACATGCAACAGAGGTCACTCACATTCACAGATACTAAAGTGAACAGTCCGGCAGGGATATCATTTTACAAAAAGTTTATTATCTCTTAAAATGTTTGTACACTCGGTATGACAATGTGCTTACACAATACTTACAGCAGAGTAGGGTGGAACTTACTTTGTACATAGAAAAATAATAAAAACTAAAAAAGAAAAAGGTGAAACCTCCGCCACCACTGAAATCAAACGCGTCAGCAGGGTCCTTAGTTTGACAGAGCGGTGCGGAGCTGCATCAGGAGGCTGAGCTGCTGAGGAGGGCTGGGCTGACCCTACTCTCCTGCGCACAGCTTTGGTAAGTTTACATATTATTTACACTTTCAATCACGAAATGATAGTCATTTTACAAAGTGTCTGCTTATTTAAACATTCCCAAAACTATTATTCAATATATTCACATATAAAGCAATGTACATATGTTGGTACTTCGTTTAATGCAATGAGTTAGGCTGCGAACAATCGTTGACCTAATGCTGATGAAACCACCTCGACAACCGTAGAAATCATGGAAATTACAGTGACAGTTTGTGAAGCAGAACCAGCCTAGGTGTCGTTAACAAGGACTAACAATGAGAAAAAAAGAAACACACACAAGATGATAAGAAACTGTTAAAACTGCACTTTCAGTATTATTCCTGTAAGAAATGGAAACAGAGCAAAACCTCTTTACGAAGAGGAGTGGACGTGAAATGGCTAAACTGCACATCAAACCGCATTCAAACCCTGCTCCCGTTATTATACATAAATTCATAAAAGACTAATTGATCACCTTGCCAACCTGCTGGCTATTCTCTGAAGTGTATTGTGAGTAAAAGCTCAACCCAGTAAGGGCATGTTTCTTGAAACTAAAGGAATTTTCATAAGGATACCTCTGACCTCAGCCTACATCATATCATGCATTCATAAAACAACACGGGCTCCAAAGTCTTGTGGTTAAGAAGGCGGGGCTTGAGGAGTGGAAGCTTTGCCCTCCACAGCCCAGTTAAAAGCAGCACCAGTTAGTTAGTTAGTCAGTGGCAGGGGGGTGAAGCGTGCACAGGAGGGAAAAAGCACTGAACTGTTCTGTCATTGATCCATTTTTAACAGTGGAAATGAGCAGAAAATACCTTTGATGTGACACCAAAGCTGATTCCGCTGAGAACTCATCATTCAGGGCTAGAAGAGTTTAGAAAGTGGAATTGAGGTGATCATCTCGGGAACATTTAAGAGCCACATATGGAAAAAATAAACGCTTAAAATCAAACAATCAGTGAAAACGTTAGTCTCTGTAGCACCCCGCAGTATTGTCCTGGGAGAACACTGCACCTGGAGTCTTCGGGTCGTTCAGCGACACTCGAGTCTCCGTCAGTCTGTAGAGCGAGGCTCCTCCATGATCCACGGGGCCTGGAGAGCTTCTTGGGCAGCAGTGCAATTCTTAGTTATAAATACGCATAAGAAACTACTTCAGGGCTCAGGCTGGCCAGTACGTACATGAAGGAGTGAATGGAAAGGCAAATCTGTGCTTCTCCTGTGTTGGTGCAGGAAAAGGGTAACAGCGGGCGCTGAGGCTAGTCCTCCTCTGTGTCCTCCTTGGGCCTGTACACAGTGCCAAATCTCTGCATGTACTTCTTGATGTATTCCTTGGTCTTGTGCTTCACATTCTCGTTACACTCAAGGTCCTCAGGATTATTGCAAGCTTTCAACTCCTTGTTCATAACTCCGTGAGTAAGCTAGAAGAATGGGCAGAGAGGAGGAAAGAGTTGTCAACAGGGTACAGTTAATTATTGAATCATCATGAATGCAAGTTGTGGTAGAGGGGTGGGCTGGATATTCTTATTTAGTGACATTGCCCTTTATAATTTGAGACAATCAAATGCAATCTCTACACAAGTGAAGCCCAACTTGTCTTTTTGTTTATTGTACCCATGCCCTCAGAGTCGTGGTTTCTCTGAGTGCAAACCACTCCCTACATTCACAATCCAGGGAGACAACGAAAACCATGGAGGAGAAAAACAATGCTGTCCTTTGAAGAAATGTTTGGTGGAAAGAGCTTTTAAAAAGGCAACAAGTGAAACAAAAGAGAGGGGGCTAATGGTTTACATGTTCAATGTGTCTTTGGTCTCTTCAAGAGGAGTCGTGGGAGCTCAACTATTTAGTTTTGGTTTGGGGAAAACTTTGAAAACATTGCCTTTTAAGAGAAAGGCTGACCAATTCTGTCATTGTGGTCTGACCACACAGGGGCCAAGGAAAGGTTTTGAAAGCTGATTCTTGTTTATTCTTACCTTTCTAGCCAGGTGTTTGAAATCTTCTGTGTTGATGATGCGTCCGAGTTTGCAGTCTGGCTTCCGATAAGGATTTAGACACTGGACTATGAACTGGGACATCTGAGTCATGGAGACACACAGAAAGACTTGTTAAAAGAGAGATGAATATTTAAACAAGACTAAAACCTTGTATGGCTGGCTAGAAGAGGTTTGAATCATGGAAACATCTGGAGTTAAATAACATTACTGCAAACATTGTTTACAGATACTCTGGCTCACCTCTTTGCGAAATGTTTCTTTACTCTTTTTAGCCAGCTCACTGGAAGTGTCTGCTTCAGCTGTCTTTGTAGAGAACTGTAAAGACAGAAAAGAGGGAAAAAACGATTAAAACACTTTGTGTGCGACACATCTGTTCCACATGAAACCCTTGGGTTTGCATGTTTAACTCGTCATAAACTAATTCCCACCCAATTCTACTTCTTTTATCACATTGTCAAACGTTTGCTTAGCTATAATGGCAGACAGTAATAGCATGGCATACTGACTAAACCCAGGAGAATAATTTCCTACGATTAAAATCACAAGTGTGTGCCCACCTGTGCATGATATCAATCAAACATGGCAACTGGCTACTAAATTGTGGCTATCAAGGTCAGTGGCGCATCAAACAGCACCTGCTCGACACAAAGCAGGGATATCCTGCCAGGACGCCGTCTCTGTGGCCAGCCTTCAACAACAAAGACAGACAGGCAACAGCTGACTGCCTACACCGACAACTCAGTGGTGAGGATCAAAGCCAGCACAAAGGATTCACACAACCGTCATGCCAGGGCCATGAATCCAGAAACAGTGAAATCGGACGCTTTACGAGTGCAGAGACATGTGTCGTAGCTTCAAGGGCTGGACGTTGACACATGCAGGGAAATCGTCCGTGACCTTCTAACTGTTCTTGGCGGGAAATTAAAAACATGAGTCTTTCCATCTTAGTTTTCAATGCTTTTTTCAACTGTAATATCTTTTTATGAAGAGAGAAATAAGGGACACTTTTGTAGTTAAACTATAACACAAGAAACCGCAACTAAATGAAGGCTAGGTCTTACAGATGGTCCCCATTATCCTCAAAGTCAGAAGAGAAATGAGGAGGAAAAACAAACGAGGCAGAGGAAGACAAGATGAGCTGCAACCCCTCCCCTAACGGCCTTGAGGCGAAGGGACAGCTGAGCAGGGGGTGGAGTGAGTCAAATCTCTCTCCAAATCTGTGTCACCATGCAGATTCTGATGAAGCCATTTTGCGAGGAGGAGCCATCGGGAGGACACAACGCTCGCTGAATGTAATGTCGTGCTGAGGGTTGTTCTGTTTTCCCCCTTGACACACAGCTGAAAAGAATCACTAGTGCTGCATCTTCAATTACCTCAAGGAACAAACACTATAATCATGTTCAAGCACACTTTCTGCCAACCAGATAAAAAGAGATTCTGTGTTTCCCTATGTGACAAAAACAAGTGATTTTCTCTGTGCTTCGTGTAGCTCTATATTAAAACACTCCAGCATACCTTGGAAGGATTCTCATCGTAGGTGGGTGTCCCCAGGTCCATCTCAGATTCATGGTCCACACTTGCATTGTCGCTAAATCCATCACACGTTGGAGGGTCCCACTGAGTTTGCCTGGTGCACAGAGGGAAGTAATGTCAGATAGAAACACAATGCAGGGGGGTTCCAGAGGCACAGACACACACTTCAACAGAAACACAGCAGTACCAACCTTGTGCCGATGTGGTAGTAGTAGATCTTGCCTTCAGGGTCCCGGGCCACTTTCCAGAGCGGAGGTAGGACTATTGTTTTGGGTTTGGGAGGAGAGGGAGGAGGCAGGTCTATCACGTTGTTGGGTACAATCATTTCCTGAACAAAAGGAAATGGAAAATATGTATTAGCAACAAATCTTCATAGCTTCCCTCTGAAGAACCTCTTTTGAAATGATGCTAGGAGAAAGAATTCATTCATCTTTGATGACAACAGTTGTTTAAAGTTACATATGACTGCAGTTAGATTTTTATTTAGAAATGAAGCACATTGAGCTATTTCCTTAATTTGTTCCATCTTTACTCACATCTTAAAAAAGCACTTTTCAATTATTTGTGACATGCTGAAGCTCTAAAGAGATGCACACATCTTAGATATATACTTCCCCCTTGTGGCCACACTGAGAAACAAGCTCCTCAAAAGGCCTAAAATGCCTAATAAACTGTCACATTGTTCAAATCAGTATCGCCATCATGTGGCTTATGCTGCCAAACAATATAGATGTATCCTGTGTCCCCTCTGCGTTAAGAGATTCGGAAAGTTTCAGGAGGAAAAACATTATAATAGGGGACCTTTAACCAATATTCATTGGCTTTACAGATGTGAATTATCTATCAATGTTTTACACTATGCCCTGTTTCAAGTATAATCAGCATTTAAGACAGAGTGAGTATGAGTTACCTGTTGGACAGTTTGGGATGTGACAATGGTGGTGACGGTGCCCCCCTGCTGCACCACCACTCCCTGC
>NW_011347692.1:300680-303616 GCF_000735185.1 Notothenia coriiceps
ATAATGTAATTGCGCGACTATAACACAGTGGGTATGTTACTTTTATATATATATTATATATTTATATATGTATATTTATATAGTTACAACCGGCCCTTTGAGTGCAACCTTTATGTGAATGTGGTCCGCGATGAAATTGAGTTTGACACCCCTGTTCTAGGGGGAGGCCCCCCAAACCCTTCGTGCGTCATTTCGTCCGCGCGCATTTTTCAGGGCAATCTCTATTGGGCTCAGGGCCATCTGTAAATTAGCTTAGATGGCCCAAAATCCTTAATGTCATGCACTGTACCCTATCACAAGGAATCTTACCGTTCCTCAGTGCGTCGGCTGCTCCTTTCGTAGGAGGACGGTGGTGAAGCGGAGCGTCTCCTCCGTCTCTCTGTGCTGCGCTGAGGAGTTTTGTCAGAGCCTCGATCCCGATCTCTCTCTCTGTCCCGATCCCTCTCCCTCTCTCTGTCCCTCTCTCTGTCTCTCTCTCTGTCTCGATCTCTGTCTCGGTCCCTGTCCCTGTCCCTCTCTCGATCCCTGTCTCTTTCAAAATCTCGGTCTCTCTCCCTGTCGCGTTCCCTCTCCTTTTCTCGCTCCCTCTCGCGTTCTCGGCTACCAGAAGTGGTGCGTGGCGTCAAAGTTGTGTCTCTATCCCGGCTACGATCTGTGAGAAAGCTCAAGTTAGCAAAAATGAGAAAAATTCATAGACAATCAAACGCATTGTTCTAAACTTACCATTTGCCTCCTTTTCCACCTGAATCTTCTTTGGTATCCTGTACACCTCCTGAAAGAGAAACACCGTTTTGACTTTAAACTTCAGAATACTGACAGATTACAAAATTATATTTGTAACTGTGTTTCACAATTTATGTCTTTTAAATTAAATCTGTTTGCGCCCACCTTCAGATCTTTCCAGCTGTCCAGAAGCCTGGCAGCCATGCCACAAATGTCCAAAGAACTGAGTTGGGGCTCCTGACTCCTCTCGCTCTCCACATCTGAGACACCTTCCTCTTCATCTTGAGAAGGAGTTCCTATGGCTGATGGCTCAACAGGGGTTGCTATGACTTCAGAGGGCAGACTGGCCTCCGGGGTCTCAGAGTTACAGGAAGCGTCAGTGGTAGATTCTCTAGGTTGTGTCTCGATGACAGGAAGTGGTTTCTCAGCTTCCTGTGTCTCTGCCTGGGCCTCCATATTCTCGGAAGGCTGCTCAGGCAGAAGATCAGCAACATCTGTTTGCATGGGCTGAATTTCTGGCTCAAGAACTTCTACGCTGGGCTGGTCTCCTTCAGGTTCAGCCTTTTCCGTCACAGACTGATGTGTATTCTCCTCCCCACTCTGCTGTTCTTTACTAGGCTCTTTCGGCTCTTTAAGTTCATCCGTAGGAACCTCACTTGTGTCCTCTTTCGTCTTAATCTCAATATCTTTCTCCAAAGTCAACTCCATTTTATCTTCTACCTCTTCAGTTTGAGGTTGTTGTGGTTGACCGCTGGCACTCATCCCCGTCTCTTCCTCTTGGCCCTGGACCTCCTCTTGGCCCTGGACCTCCTCTTGGCCCTGGACCTCCTCTGTGACCTGGACCTCCTCTGTGACCTGGACCTCCTCTGTGACCTGGACCTCCTCTGTGACCTGGACCTCCTCTTTGACATGGACCTCCTCTTTGACCTGGACCTCCTCTTTCATCGGCTCTTCCGTCGTTTCTTTTAGCGGATCTGCAGCCTCAGACACCGGCTCTGCCTCCAACTGTTTGTCGTCAGGAAGTCCTGCATGTAAGGATTCTTCTTCCTCGTCATCATCGTCCTCCTCCTCTTCCTCCTTGCAATCAGATGCTTTGCTGGCGTCAGAGAGTGCACTGTCCAGACTGTTTTCACTGATGATTTTAAGGCGACGGTACACAGCGGGTTTTGCCGATTCACCGTCCAATTCTGGTCCCACCTTGGTGGAGGAACCATCAGGAGTGTTGAGGGGGGTTTGAGCACGGGAGGTGTTCTCACTAGAGTAGTCATCCATCTCAGCAGGGTGATGGAGTGATTTTGTCTGTGCCCATCGCTGGATAAAGGTAAGGACCCTGCTCTCCTCCAACATGTTCTTAGTGGAGATAGGGAGCACAGCCAAGGTCTTCAAAATCTGTAAACAGAATCATAGACAGTCAGTTTAAATGTGGAAAAGCTGCATATATGAGTGTACACGCTCTGAAGAATTAAAAAATGTGCTTAATGTTTAAGTGCAAAGTCTATGAAATATGTCACCTCTAACTGCAGTTTGACGTTATTGGCACTGTTGCCTTTAGCTTCAGAAATCTCCACCATGAAGATCCATAGCAAAGACAATCCATGATGGTCCAGGAACTGCTTCAGGCATGATGGGCTTTGAGTATCCTGTGCAACACAAACAAGGAAAATTAGGTAACGTAAATGAAAATAAAGAAGTACCGTAATTTTCGGACTATAAGCCGCGCCTTTTTTCCAATTTTTCAAAGCTGCGGCTTATACAACGGTGCGGCTAATCTATGGATTTTTACAGCTAACGGCCACCAGGGGACCTCCTAAATCTATGGATGTTACAGGTTACAGTCCACCACCTTTAACTCTATGGGCTCTATGGCCGGTCCGCGCCCCCCACCTTTAAGCGGCGGGCTCCAGCAGGAAAAGCTGGAGGCCGGAAAAGAGTGAGACAGGTAGCGCGCAAAAGTAAAAGTGGAACCGAGAGTGGTACGAGAGACAGAACGAGAGCAAGACAGACAGACATTACGAGAGCGAGACAGTTTGTCCCCGTACCACTGGTTGAAAACCACTGCTGTAGATCACTGCCGGTACGTGCGCTGGGAGCGCACCGTTTAAGTTTGAAAGTTGAAAAGTTTGTGTGTCTGAAACGCTATGTGATACAGTACAGTTTACACAGCACAGTACATGTTCTGTAGCTACTATTGCACTAAATGGTAACACTTGAAT
>NW_011347693.1:0-1987 GCF_000735185.1 Notothenia coriiceps
ACTCTCTAAAAACTTTTTCTCACACTGGTTTCCCTGTCCGTCCTCCTCTCAGACTAAGCTAGCTGGAGAGGCGCAGGCTAAGTATGAGAGGGAGCTCATGCTTCATGCTGCGGACGTGGAAGCCCTGCAGGAGCTGAAGAAAAGATCCAAGCAGGATGGAGCACGGAAGAGAGAGCTGGAGGAGCAGCTGAACAAGACCTCGTCCCTCCTGCAGCAGAAAAGTGCAGCTCTGAACTCAGTGGAGAGGCAGCTCAAGGTAGGAGGCCTTTTATATTGGTGTTCGTCAAGCATAGACAAAAATATTAGGGCTGTCAAACGATAAAAAATTGTAATCGGATTAATCACAGCTTAAAAATTAATTAATCATGATTAATCACCATTCGAACTATGTCCAAAATATGCCATTTCTTTATGTATATTGTTGTGGGAATGGAAAGATAAATGAAAGAAGGCGGATATATATATATCCATTTAACATACAGTATACGTATGTTTATTATAACATTGTTCTGTGTGTCAAAATGAAAGACAGCCCACACACCTATCAATCATCAAACCGTGGGGTCTTATTTAATTACGTGTTGATTTCTATCAACACGTAATGTTGTACCGATGTATATAGAGATGTACTACAGCAAAAGTCGGGACTTCCTGCAACAACACCACGCCGTTATCGTGATTCTGATTGGCCAGAAGACATTAACAAAGATGTTCTATTGAGAAGACGATCACTACGTGACAAAAGTTTTCAAAACCGTTTCTAGTCTTCAGTATTTCCAGACAAGTGGCTGCTGAAATCAATCTTACTAACTGCTGTCTGCAATTTACTCTGCGAGTTGGCGGACTTTATTTTGCTTACTTTAACATCATTTTTCATGGTGGGGCTAAGCCATTTCTTGGTATGACTGTAGCCCAGCCATACCCTGGCGCTGCCACTGGTGGGATGTGTGAGGCGGGCCATTCCGCGCATGCGTTAAATGCGTTAAATATTTTAACGCAATGAATTCAAAAAATGCATTACCGCCGTTAACGCGATAATTTTGACGGCATTAAAAAAATATGCAATTTAATAAAAAGTGTAACAAAGATTTGTCATAAAACCAAACTCCAAATCCAACTCCCGCTGAGGCACCAGGAAGCTATTTTGATGCAGGAATAAATCAAATGACAAATATAGTTTGTGCCGTTAATACTCTTATCATTAGCAAACATTGCAAATAGAAACGGGTTTTACGTCCTCAATTTCCCTTTCGCCCACCCTGATAAAAAAACATACGTTATAGGTGCACAATCCATCCTCCACCTGTCTGCCATTTAAAGAAAACAACCCATTCAGCCCTAAGCTTGATTTTCAAATTGATTGAAATAATAACACTAAATAATGATCAAGTTACTATATACAAAAACAGAAAGAAACCTAATATTTAGGCTGTGGGCTGGTGTCTCCCTGTCTGTCAGCTAAACTCTGCTGCTAAGGGATGGCGGACTGGACCGTTGGTGAACTCCAGCTCTATTTGATTGGGCCAGTCGGATACTCAAAGTTAGGCCTGTCACGATAATTAATTTTGTTGGACGATACATTTTCCCAGAAATTATTGCGATAAACGATAATCAGGGGTAGACATTAAAGAGCCTGTGACACGAACCCAACAACGGTTGTGCAATGAAATAGTGGGCTACTAGTAATCTCGAACCGTCAGTTTAAAAAAGAAAAAGCGATACCGTTCCGATAAATATCAATAATTTCGAACATCGCGGGAAAATTCCTTCGACTCATTTTGAGGTTTTGGGGGAAGCCGGAAGTGACGTCAATGCGGGAACGCTTCACTGTGCGGCGAGAGAGCCAAACACGGACAAAGTGTGTTGTCATGCGTAGAAATGGTGAATTACTGAGTTTAGGCACGTTAATAACGTTTTAATGAAGTTGACTACAGTATATTCATATTTGTCAGTGCTTTCATGTCAATTTGGCGAACATAAACATAAA
>NW_011347694.1:0-8719 GCF_000735185.1 Notothenia coriiceps
TTCTTTATTAAACAAGTAAACGGAAGAGCGTCTGAGAGGCATTTTTGCTTTTTACCTTACTAAATGGTCTCATGGTCATTGGAGCGAGGTGCGGGGAAAAACTCACGGATGTGATTTCAAAACAAAAGCACTCGTTTGCTTGGAACTGTGATGATATTATAATCAAGGGGAAAATACGTGAATTTAGCGATCACAACAAAAACGGCCAAGACACATATTGAGCCCAGAAAAGGAAAGTTAAAAGAACACACATGGAATTATCTAGTAAACAAAAAAGTGTAAAAAAAATACCAGAATATGATTTATATTTTGCTTGCTACTGAATGCTGTGGTAGCCATGCTGGTTAAGTATGCCTGGAATTCTGAGTAAATCACCAACAGTGACACCAGAAAAGTCTCAAACACATTAAGAAGGGAAGTCATTCCACAAATGGACTCTTGACAAGGCACACGTGTTAATTGAAAACCATTCCAGGTGACGACCTCATGAAGCTGACTGAGAGAAGCCAAGAGTGTGCAAAGCTGTCATCAAGGCAAAACGGGGCTACTCTGAAGAATCTCAAATATAAATCATATTCTGGATTTTTTAACACTTTTTTGTTAACTAGATAATTCCATATGTGTTCTTTCATAGTTTTGACGTCTTCAGTATTAATCTACAAAGTAGAAACAAATTCAAATAAACAAAAACCATTGAATGAAAAGGTGTTTCCAAACTTTTGACTGACTGATTTCACTATGACCGTGAATAAAAGCAGCTGAATCTGTCTGTGACTCAAGCCATCTACATTTTTTTTTCTTAGATATTTGACCCACAGTTTTTGACACTTCAAAAGTAGATGTGCGTTCCTCCTGGTTCAGGTGAGTGGAAGATAGATACGGTACTATATAGTCTGGTCTTTCTGCTTATTATTGATTGAATGCAACAGGCAATGGAGTGAACTTCTAACTCACACACATCATACACACACATGCATGCAGACACACTCTGGGTTTGTGTAACGCTGTATTAGGCCGACCTCTGCACTCCAGTCTGGCAGGGTCGTAGTCCTGTCCGGTCTTGCAGTAACACTCATAGCTGCCCACCGTGTCCAAACAGAAGCCTCCTTTGCACACCTCCTGGCCGAACAGCGCACACTCATCTGCGTCTGAAACAGAGACAGGAAACATGTTCGCAGAATTAATGACCGAGAGCCAGGAGTAACTGTGCTGTGCATGTAGCATTCATGTAGCGTTAGCATACGGATATAGGAACATAATATCATCATCCTCATGTAAGTTCATGGAGAGGATACCAACACAAAGTTTGTAATAGTACATGTATATAACTCCTGAAACATTGTGACCTAGGTTCATTAGGGTTTCACAGGGAACGTGTTTCAGTGTTTGTGTTGAATATTTCGACCAGCTCTGTCTCTGTGCTGCTAACTGTTAGAATCAGATTCAATCTTAACTCTTCTCTTTCAATATATCTGAAGTTACAGGACTGGATATTCTCAGGTCTCACTGCCGTATGGATTTGATTATTTTAACCTGATATGAAATGCATCCTAGGATACCTTCACAACTTGACATAAATCCATGACCAGTGAATGTTGTGCCTTCACAACAGCTTTTCCAACAACAAGCTGGAATCGTTCTAATATGTATATGCTGTACAATTGGGGTTTAAGACATTTCCTGTTAGATACATCTATACACTTTGCAATGCTTACATACATACATTCTAGAAAACAATGCCCTTGATGGAGTAGCGTTAGGTGTTTTGTTTACAAATCAGTATCATAAAAAAGAATGGGCCCCTGAGCCTGGAGGCCTCTGTGGAGAGAAGAGAAACAGTTATAGGAAGTGCATGAAGACCCTTGTAAAGGTTCTGAAATAGACCCCTATTACTGCTGACTGTTCAGTGAACTGAACTTGTATGAAAGGTCTGTACAAACAAAGTTTGAATGATTGAATCCAAAACTTCATATCCTCTTATTGCCGGCAAACCTTGCTCTTTTTATCTCAACTAAACATCTGGGACGTAACGTTTCATGAATGCATCTTCCACTTTTGGAACAGTGCAATAGATAAACACCTGGAAAATTACTCCAAATGTATTCTGTGGTAGTTCCATTTATCTTCTTAAGAATTGTGACCAACACACACCCATGGACAGGGTATTTTATAAATGCACTCAAAAAGCATCGTCATGTCATGCTGATATCAGACTCTAAATGGGCACATCCAGTTGTGTTGCTTCCTGCTGGACTCAAATGATGCTGTGTGATGGATGATGTTGAGTTGTCTAAATAAAAGACGCTCAGCCTTACCTTTGTAGCTGCCAGCTGTGGGTACCCCATACAATAAGTCTCCATTGGGAATAAGACCTCTTCCAGACGGACACATCTGATTGAACTGGTCTGTGAGGGGACAGACATGGAGGTTCAGAGGTTAAGATTCGAGCAGGCACTGTGGTGTGTGCGTCTGCAAAGCTACAGTATTTACTGTAAGGACACGAGGTACACTTTACTGTAAAAGCCAAAAGAGAAGTTCAGTTCCTGCTCAGTTTTTAAATGGGTCAGACACCGATATCAGCCACCATCAATCATTGTAGGTGCTTCCTGACGTTTCGTTTCTCTAATGCCCGTTTATAAGAATAACAAAAAAAAGGGAAAAATCATCCCGACATTTAGATAATTATGGTGAAACAAGAGTGATGTGCAGGTCCATGAAACACAGCTACACCTAATGTAACGTGCTCACACTGCATCCATCCATTTGTGATACAGCTGTATGTTGTAGAAGTTAAAGTCACCTTGAAGGCAAATGTTTTGAAGGTCAGTCAGAATCAGAATTACTGCACTTAAAAGATCTCTTTCTTCAGACATTCTACTTTCAAATAGTTTGACAATTTGAGAGAACATAAAGACTGGAAATGGCAGAAACGAGGAGAGGAAAACATGCTTATTTGGATAGCCAGGAGTCACTCTACTGTGGCTTTAAGTGCAGTAAATGTGCTAAGACTGCTTGGGGTAACATGTGTAGAGGAGGGGTAACATTAACATCTCTAGGGATCATGCTGTAGCTTTCATGTGGCATTTGAATACGGACACATTGCATCACCTGTCTGACTGACACACTCTTCAGTTGGCGATGTGCTTGGGTCATTCTTGGCTGGGGAAATGTGCCATGCAATCATTAGAGGGAGCTTTTCTGCTGTTACTGCTACTCCGCTCCGACTAACGCCTAAACCAGAAATTCCACAATTGACGTGAACATCTTAGACTCGGACCACAGCTGTAGACAATCTTTAGGCTAGTTTTTAACTCAACACTTCCAGACTTGTGTCAAATCCTTGAACAAATAGAGCATTTGTCCACACATGAACAGGACTGTGCTATACAGAAGATACTTCAGGGTGTGGTTTTGGTCACAAGCTACAAACTGGTAAACTGCGGGACTGAAAAAAAGGTGTATGGAGTAAAGATACTGAGGTGGTCAGTCCTCCTCCTCCTCCTCCTCCTCCTCCTCCTCCTCACCTGTGCCATTGACAGGACAGGGGTACACCTCGCAGTTGTCCCCCCACCCAGCTCCCAGGGTGCAACAGCACTCCTGCAGGGTGACGTGGCTGGTCAGCACGCTCTCACACAGATTCTCATCGTTCAGACGGTAGTAGCACTCCTTACGCTCCACTGAGGAAACTGAGGGGGGGAGAGAGGAAGAGAGGGGGAGAAGGGAGACAAGACAAAGGGATGAGTATCAAACACATTTTATTAAAATGTCATATTTTTCAGAACTGGGGTCTGTGCTGTTCCCATTTCCTGAATAATTCACTAAACTGAAACTGAGTTCAGGCTTCAGCTGTCATTCATGATCCGTTTATTCATGTTATTATTACTATAATGGTTCCATCTCAGTTTAAAAAAAAAATTAGATTGTCTTCGGTTCTTTGTAAATATAATGTGGAAATTAACTGCATTTTATACACATTTTAGAATTTGTGTAGTTGTGTAATGAATGAAAAATGTGGGTCACAGGTTACTCAACAATGCAATTAAACTAAGACATAAAAACTAATAATAATAATAATAACAATACAAATAGTGCAAGCATTTCATTGTTTATTATAAGATGTATTACATTAATTAAAAAGGTAGTAGTTTTTAGTTGTGTTCAGTGGTGGAAAGGAACTAAGTACATTTATTGAAGTATTTACTTAAGTACTGTTGGAAGTATTTGTACTTTACTTGAGTCTTTCCATTTATTTCTACTTTATTCTTCTACTCCACAACGAATCTACATTGTATTTGGATGATCTAAAACACAACATTATATTAACCATAATAATACCCTACTGTGAAAAGATCCATTCTGCATTCTGAGTACTTTTACTTTTTGTACTTTAAGCACATTTTGATGCTAGTACTTTTGTTCCTTTACCTGTGTAACATTTTGAAATCAGGACATTAAATGTAAGATTATAGTATTTGTATTTTTATTTAATTAACAGAGTACTTTTTCCAACACTGGTAGTGTTTGTAGTCAGGAGGTTAATAACCTTACATCTATAAATAACTTGATTATGTTGCTTGTGTGTATGAAGCATTATAAATACTGTACACGAGTCAAGAACTCAGTAGCAAGCTCCAGAATAAGAACTAAATGAATTGGCTATCAATAGTATTAAAAAGTATTCAAAGTCAGTATTAAAAACCGTTATAAACTCTGATGTCTGCAGGTTAATTTGTACCACAGTGGAGGGGGGGTCACCTGTGGGAACGGGCTCACACTTGGCGATCATTACGTTGTAGTCCTGTCCGCTGGGACACTCGCAGTGGAATGATCCGTCAGTGTTCTTACACTGGGCCTCTCCACACACACTGCTCAGCAGCTCACACTCATTCACATCTGTGGAGAGGAACAGAAGAACAATCCATAAATGTTGTTCATTATTCAGGTCATTAGCCTCTTAACAATCAAGACATAATAAGATTGTTCATCATCAACTGTGTAGTGTGGACACTACTTTTGGTAAATTACAATATAGCTACACAGCTAGGGAGAATTAAGAAATAGAAGTACAAGAAAAGAAAAGAAACAAATAATGGCCGATGAGAGGAGAGGAACAGCTGGAAGGAAGGAAGACGGAGAGACAGTGTGTGTGCAGTGATGGTTTGGAAGTGTAGTGTATTGAGATGTGTTTTTAACCCTTAGATGCATAAGTGGGGTCAAAAATGACCCCGAGGGTTGTTATTCTTCAAAATCTCTGAAATTAAAAGTTTTTACACTTCCATATTCCAGGTATTCCTCATAAAACATGTTTGTGACTTGAGGCCATTTGAATTTTTTTAAATGTTTTTATACATTTTAAGAAATTGCAGTTTTTGTGTCACTACCCCAGTTTTTCATAAGCGGGGTCAAAAATGACCCCAAGCATTTCCTACAGAATCTCAAGGGTTTGCTTTGGGAACCTTTGATTCTTACCAACTGTGACTGTCAGGATACATTTTCTGTCCCACTTACACATCTGATGCCTGCAGTCTCACCACCAGGAGGTCAGTTTGACACAGCAGCATACATGTAAGTATTATCTTCATTTATCAACTCCATGACTTTTCTGTGATAGAGTATCATGTTGGTCAACAAAGTAGACACTAGTTAGCTAACTGCTAAATAATGTTAGTAGTAATGTTAGTACTCTGTTAGCTAGCTAACATTACACTAGCTTACTAAGCTAGCTAACATTACACTAGTTTAGTAAGCCAGCTGATATTACTGCATTTGTTGTGTAGAGACTCACTGTATTCATAATTCCTTCTAATAAAAGCTAACCTGTTAGGTAACCTATTATATGATTATTGATTTGTGTGTGTGTGTGTGTGTGTGTGTGTGTGTGTGTGTGTGTGTGTGTGTGCTGTGTGCTGTGTGTGTGTGTGTACACATGCATGGCGGCTTGCTACTCTTACATATAACTATGAGCGTATCTCATTGTTTTTTATAACAAAAGGTTATAAATAAGCATGGTAAATGTACCATAATCAGATCTTTTGTTGACCAGAATAAAATAAAATATAATCACCTTTAGACAGATTAAGAGACATTTTTTTTAATTCATTCGACAAAACAACATTGATTTCTAATTGGGGTCATTTTCGACCCCCCAACTCATGGAGGAGTGATCCTAGTATGCGTTCATGGCGAGCCTACGTTAGAAAGGGATTGCCTGATGTTTACAGTCGAAACGAGTGTTTTCTAATGCCGGCGAGTCAGCACGTATAACATCAAAAGAGATGGCCACACAACTCAAGCGTATTACTAAAGAGATAGGTTCCAATCGGGGACGGCCACAAAGTGCAGGCGAGACAGCAGCAGGGTTCTTTTTATGGACTCCATGCCAAAAGAATGCCACAGGTGAAGCAACGAACCATGCTACGCGCAGCTGGGCGGAAAGGGTGTGGCCCGTGGATGTGGAAAAGCCAAGTGAAGGGTCACCGCGGGGCTCTGGACTGAACAACTACGTTCGGTGTTCTGTTCTCCAGGAGACGGTCCCTCCACAATTACTCTGGTTTCTCTTCAAAGCGTATAAGTCTATCGCCTTTACAAAAGACTTCCGTGAGAGGAACACCTACGAGTTCAACCTATTTTTGGTAAGGGACTTGGCCCATTTAGGCTGAGCGGATCCGAGTTTGTGAAAGACCAAGAAAGAGCAGTCAGTTCGCACGTGGCGGTCCAAGCCTACGCGCAGCGCCTCTGTTACGCCAGGCTCACAAAGAGCACGCACCAAGAACCTGCGGCGACTGCGCAACGAGTGCGCGTCGTCCCGCAGGCAAACGTGTAGGGTTCATCGCGCTTCTCGCGGGCCTTCTGGCTAAGATCAAAAGTGTAGAGTATCTGTTCTTAATCAGTTTAATATCCCGTCCCCTTACGTAATATATAGCGGCGATCCTTTTAGCGCTGGGAGGGCTGAAGAGGTTGGCCCCCGTTCACTCATCAATGGATTTGCGCTCACAGCTGACGTAGGCAGCGCCTCCGCGGAACGGTGCACCGACGGATAGTCTAGCTGTGTCCCTGAAACCATTCTCCGGCTGAAAACAACAACAAAGATGGGCATCTGGAAAAGCGCACACAACAAATTGGGTTTCGAGATGAGGGAAGAGAACTGCATCCACATCAAGCAGCGGATCTTTTGGACTCATGCCAAAGAAAGCTAAAGGTGACAAATTGAACTTGCCTTGGCTCCTGGAGCGTGGCAACGCAGAGGGAGGCCTCACTGCAAGACGACGCAGAGATATTTCGAGCCCAAAGGCGAAGGACACGCTCTGGTGAGGACATCGGCAGCACAGAAAGTCTTTCCTGGAGCCAAAGGAAGGACCGCCACACAGTGCAAGCTGTAGCCCACAGTGTCTTTGACCTTTTCTGCAAACACTATAATCAGGGGAGAGCGCGAACGCAGTCCCCCACCACCACAAATTTAGGCAGTTCGAGATTCTCACATTTGGGGAATTCGCAGCCGGTCAGCATAGCACGGCGGCGTTGGCAAGGCTGCCGAGCCCTCGGCCCTCGGGTCAACCACCTCGGTGATCATCGGTATATCCTCCCCTGGCCAGCGAAGTATGAGGTGAGACGGGTCCAGAGAGAGCACGAGGGCCAGTCTGCACGACAAAGGGACACGCGGGCGGTTTCCTGCTCTTAGCCCGGCCAAAGCTGCCCATCCAACCCACATTTAACCCCTTAAAGACAGATCAGGCTGAAATAGACATCAGGTTCCAATCGGGGGCACAAGTGCAGCACCGCAGCCACCGGGGCGTCTTGTTTGGAACTCAATGCCAGAAGCGCAAAGGCGAGAGGCCAGCGAACAGACATGCGCTACGCAGCCTCTGTCTGCAGTTTTGCGGCCCATTTAAACCCATCGAGTGTTTTGCTCCCCCTTTGAGCTCTACGCGGTCTGCTACCCTTCAATACTATAAGTTAGACCCTTTGGCTCAGAGGCCTGGAATACGCCCCCCAGATGCAGGGCAGTATGTTGTAGTTTCGATAGGCAGCATATAATCAACATTCGGTACGGATACAGAGAAGACTAGCAATGGCCCCTGCGGCAAGATGACACGCAAAGTCGGAAGCGTTCCTCAAATTCTCTTTTGGCCTTGCCAATTTGTAAAGTATTTCCACTAATTAACGATCCGCTGATTCGCATCAAGCAGGAGTGGAAGAAGGACTCAGAAACGAACTCAGTTCAAAAGTAAAAGTGAGGTTGCTTCTCTGTTTACAGCCAGTATTTTGTGTTTTGTCCAATCGGTCACAAAACTGCAGGGCACAGCAGCAGGGGTCGTTTTATTTTTGGGAGCTCCTCACAGAGCCCTGAAGGAGACGGCGAGAGACTATATGAAAAAAGGCCTAATGACTAGTACCACTCAATAGTTGTCCAGTACATAACCGTCTGTGTGTTTCTGAAATGGGACTCTGTTTATTTCTAACACTTCCAGGAAGAACCAGACGAAAATCCCCCACTCTTTATGTTGCCGGCTCACACAGAGCCCTGAAGGACGGACTAGAGATAACCGTTGAGCTCCAGCTGTGTGTCCCTGAATGGGGGACTCTGTTTATTTCACAACTTCCCATCTGTTGTGGAGTCCAGGAGAGACCGCACCGGGTAATCACTGGCCGGTAACCCCGATTTCCAAATAAACACCCTCAGCAGATACGATACTGTTGGCATCTCCCCCTTTGCACGCGC
>NW_011347694.1:8764-9947 GCF_000735185.1 Notothenia coriiceps
GTCGTCGTCGTCGTGTCTCTGGTGTGTGTGTGTGTGTGTGTGTGTGTGTGTGTGTGTGTGTGTGTGTGTGTGTGTGTGGGTGTGGGTGTGTGTGGCTGTGTGCGTGTGTGTGTGTGTACACATGCATGGCTGTGCCTTTACTTACATATAATATGTAGCTATCTAATTGTTTTTATAAAAAGTTATAAATAAGCATGTTAAATGTAAAATCAGTCTTTTGTTGACCCGAATATAATAAATATAATCACCTTTAACCAAAATTAAAGACATTTTTTTTAATTCATTGCAAAAACACATTGATTCTAATTGGGGTCATTTCTGACCCCACTCATGGAAGAGTGTAGGTATTGGTCGTTCATGCATCTAAGGGTGTTCTTAAGAGTGTGCAGCTAGTTTTTATTGTTTGTGTTTCGGGGGGTTGTGACAGCCAATATGTGTGTGGGGGAAGTGTTGTATCAGACGGCAGCAGGAGGGTGCTTTGACAGTCCTATGGTTAGGGCTCGGAAGGAAAATGCGGGAGCCAAGTTAGCCCTGGGAAACCACCAGCACCCTGCAGCTCAGACTCATTCCAAACCAAACTCCAGGAATTTTCAACAGTTCCATTTATTCCTCATTGGGATAGTGTCTGCAAACCTTAACAATGTTGCTTTCAAAGATGATCTGAGAAACAACAAAGCGTGTCTCAGGGTAATTCTGTAATCCTGTGTTGGGCCTTTACTTTAAGTAGAAAGAAATGTAGGCCTTTGTTTGAGACCAATTCAGTATAATTGGACTTTTATAAACATCAATTATTCCCAGACTGTATGAAAATACAGTCATTTCAATACAATGTAATTTGTCTTTTAAAAATGTTACATTTCTTAAATGTTGACACTGGAGCTTTTGGTCAATTTTTCTAAGAAGGTTATAGCTCAAGTTGAAGTCATCAAAGGACGTACCGTTGTTCTTATTGTTTAGTAGAAGCCTGACACAACACTAACATGGCAAGTTAATTCACTTTTACATGTCTAGCACAGTGTATGTGTTCATGATAAAAAAAAATGTCTGGTTCCTATTCACATTGACTTTCTTTAAAAATGAACTGAGAGTAGTTCAAGTTAAAGTGGACCTATTATGCTATATTGGAAACATATATGGTAGGGCCATACCTATACAAAACATGTCTGTGAAGTTTTTTGCTTAA
>NW_011347694.1:9987-11975 GCF_000735185.1 Notothenia coriiceps
TTTTTTCAAAATACCAAACAGATCACCCATTGTAGCCATGCCTCATACTGCTCATACCGCTCTTTTGCAGCCCTGTTAGATAAATGCGGATTTTGGGTCCTTAACTTAAAAAAAAAAAAAAAAGAGGAGGCGGAGCTAATGCCTGATAAGAATTCTACCGGAGGTAAAGTTAAATTCAGCTGTGATAAAACGCCATCCTGTTCTAACCACGTCAAGGATTATTTCTGAAACAGTATGGAGCTCAAATGCTTTTTCTCTTGCGGGTTTATCACAAGGTGAGTTCCTTTTTTTATTTCCTGCTTTTTAAAACACATGTGCTCTACATTACAGGTTAGCTCTGAGTGTTAGCGAGGCCTGCTAATGTAAACCAAGACGAGATTACGTCCAAAACACGTCAGGCATTGTTTCTGATAGCAACTTTCTGTGGGTCCACTGCCGATTTGACGTCAGATCGGCAGCAAATCTGTATCCACTCGTTGTACACCTGTTTTTAAAAGATTTGGGTACGGAGGAAAAGAGAGAGGGTTTTATTTTCTGACGTTGCGTGAGTGTTTTAGCAATTGCTGTGCAGCCTCATCAGGACAAAGGTGGGGAAATCCAATTCCCCTGACTGACAGAGGTCTCTGCGACACTTTCATACATTTAATATGAATAATAATGTTCTTTTGTGTCATAAAGAGCTTACAACAACCTACTATTGGACTTCAAATCAACCACATACAGTACTATGGATATCATTAAGAAACTGTAGGGATATGGGCTTGTGTAACCGTCACACATTTGAATTGACACAGAGACACTACAACCACAGCTGGAGCTCATTTCCACTGTGGCAGTGCACCCCCCAGACCAGCTGTAGGTCACAGGGTCTGGGTGAGGGGCTATGAAGCTACCAGATGGAGTTGCATGCCCTTACTACTTTATAAGCTATCATACAGGAACGTCTTTAGTCTACTCTTAAAATGGAGAGTACCTCCCAAATCCCTCCACAAACAGGAAACTGGTCTACAGAAGCTGAAGGCTCTGTACTTTTGGAGACTCTTATCACTAATAACCCAGCATGCTGGGAACCTAGTGGGGTTTTAGGCTACTATGAGCTATTTAAGGTACGATGGTGCCTGAACATTGGTGCCTGAACATTGGTGCCTGAACATTAAGGACTTTGTAGGCTAGGAGAAGGATTTGAATCTGTTTTCTGTATTGTATAGGGAGTATGTGCAGATATGCTAATACAGGAGTAATATGATCTCTTTCCTAGATCTTATCAATTCCATGTTCCACAGAATTTGTAATCAACTCTGTCATGATCTCGGTTAGTATGTAATATTTCATGTTTTATTTTGAAATATAATTTCTCTCTTTGTCTTGTCTGGTTAACTTCCTGTCTGTGCTTTTTGCTGCCTTTGTAACCTGCCTTGATTCTTTCCAGCTGTGTGTGACCCCCCTGCTGCCCGCGTGTCTGTACCTGCTCTCAGCTGGGTCTCATGTAATTAGTCCGTCAATATATATGCCTAAGTGTCCGTTGTCAGTCTTTGGGTGTTTCTCAATGTCGAGGACGCTTCCTTGGTAGGACATGTCTTCCGAGTCACTTGCTTCAGAAGCGAGGCAAGAATCCTTTCTAGCCTCGGAAAATGAAGAATGGTAGAACAGGCTAACAGGTGTGCGTCATATGAGAGGCCCCATCTTAAATGGAGCATGATTTCCCGCCAAAGATTTGGAAATTGGTCCGTGCGCAAAGCATTGTGGGGATTTTAAGACCGCGGAGGATATACATGTGCAGCCTCGAAATTTCCCGCAAAGAAGGACGCCGGCCTTGGTAGAATTCCAAGTATGCTGGACATTGGAACAGTCCTTCGGCAGGACTCGATGACGTAGCATCCTTGAAATAGTGTCTCTGGAGGAGCCTTCCTTGAAATTGAGAAACACCGCTGGTGGTCTCCCAGCTGTGTGCATCACTTTTTAGTGTCCCCTGGTTTCAGTGCTATTTT